>NW_025533755.1:0-195000 GCF_020615455.1 Coregonus clupeaformis | reverse complement strand
AAAGTGGCCCTACCCTGCCTTTGACTGTTGGCTGTTTTCACCTCTACCAAGAAAAGTGGCCCTACCCTGCCTTTGACTGTTGGCTGTTTTCACCTCTACCAAGAAAAGTGGCCCTATAATCCATAAGAAGCATTGCACATGTAGATGTTATGATGCTGTCATAATCCATAGAAAGCATTACACATGTAGATGTTATGATGCTGTCATAATCCATAAGAAGCATTGCACATGTAGATGTTATGATGCTGTCATAATCCATAGAAAGCATTACACATGTAGATGTTATGATGCTGTCATAATCCATAAGAAGCATTGCACATGTAGATGTTATGATGCTGTCATAATCCATAGAAAGCATTACACATGTAGATGTTATGATGCTGTCATAATCCATAGAAAGCATTACACATGTAGATGTTATGATGCTGTCATAATCCATAGAAAGCATTACACATGTAGATGTTATGATGCTGTCATAATCCATAACAAACATTACACATGTAGATGTTATGATGCTGTCATAATCCATAGAAAGCATTACTCATGTAGATGTTATGATGCTGTCATAATCCATAGAAAGCATTACACATGTAGATGTTATGATGCTGTCATAATCCATAGAAAGCATTACACATGTAGATGTTATGATGCTGTCATAATCCATAGAAAGCATTACACATGTAGATGTTATGATGCTGTCATAATCCATAAAAAACATTACACATGTAGATGTTATGATGCTGTCATAATCCATAGAAAGCATTACACATGTAGATGTTATGATGCTGTCATAATCCATAGAAAGCATTACACATGTAGATGTTATGATGCTGTCATAATCCATAGAAAACATTACACATGTAGATGGTATGATGCTGTCATAATCCATAGGAAGCATTGCACATGTAGATGTTATGATGCTGTCATAATCCATAGGAAGCATTACACATGTAGATGTTATGATGCTGTCATAATCCATAAAAAACATTACACATGTAGATGTTATGATGCTGTCATAATCCATAGAAAGCATTACACATGTAGATGTTATGATGCTGTCATAATCCATAGAAAGCATTACACATGTAGCTGTTATGATGCTGTCATAATCCATAGGAAGCATTGCACATGTAGATGGTATGATGCTGTCATAATCCATAGGAAGCATTGCACATGTAGATGTTATGATGCTGTCATAATCCATAGGAAGCATTACACATGTAGATGTTATGATGCAGTCATAATCCATAGAAAACATTACACATGTAGATGTTATGTGTCAGATGTTTTTCTTGCCCATGTTGCCCAGTGGT
Source organism: Coregonus clupeaformis (assembly GCF_020615455.1). Taxonomy (NCBI): domain Eukaryota; kingdom Metazoa; phylum Chordata; class Actinopteri; order Salmoniformes; family Salmonidae; genus Coregonus; species Coregonus clupeaformis. The sequence goes on along the minus strand of NW_025533755.1, from coordinate 193,687 downwards.
TGTGGTAAATAAATACATATAATCTGTGAGTTATAGTACCCTGTTAATAATATATGTGTAGGCTATAGTATAATTGTTGTGTGGAATGTTAGGCTTTTAAATTGACAGTTACAGAAAGCACCGTCTCCTATTAGGCCCTAGAGCATCAGAAGAAAGTTGACCTGTTTTGGGGTTGTTTTTCCCCATGCTCGGGCTGATGGAGTGCTGATGGCCAATGATGGAGGGCTGATGGACGCTGATGGAGTGCTGATGGACACTGATGGAGTGCTGATGGACGCTGATGGAGTGCTGATGGACACTGATGGAGGGCTGATGGACAGTGATGGAGGGCTGATGGACACTGATGGAGTGCTGATGGACACTGATGGAGTGCTGATGGCCAGTGATGGAGTGCTGATGGTCAGTGATGGAGTACTGATGGCCAGTGATGGAATGCTGATGGCCAGTGATGGATTGCTGATGGCCAGTGATGGATTGCTGATGGAGTGCTGATGGACACTGGTGGAGTGCTGATGGCCAGTGATGGAGTACTGATGGCCAGTGATGGAATGCTGATGGCCAGTGATGGATTGCTGATGGCCAGTGATGGATTGCTGATGGAGTGCTGATGGACACTGATGGAGTGCTGATGGCCAGTTGATGGCCAGTGATGGAATGCTGATGGCCAGTGATGGAGGGCTGATGGACACTGATGGAGTGCTGATGGACACTGATGGAGTGCTGATGGCCAGTGATGGAGTGCTGATGGACACTGATGGAGTGCTGATGGCCAGTGATGGAGTGCTGATGGTCAGCGATGGAGTGCTGATGGACAATGATGGATTGCTGATGGCCAGTGACAATGACAGTTCCATTTGAAACTGTTGCAGGGATTCCTGGAAATAAACATATTGTATGCTAATAATACAGGCTTTCACGTTCTCTGGAGTATACATTTACATTTTAGTCATTTAGCAGACGCTCTTATCCAGAGCGACTTACAGTTAGTGAATACATATTTTTTTTATACTGGCCCCCCGTGGGAATCGAACCCACAACCCTGGTGTTGCAAACGCCATGCTCTATCAACTGAGCTACATCCCTGCCGGCCATTCCCTCCCCTACCCTGGACGAATTGTGCGCCGCCCATGAGTCTCCCGGTCGCGGCCGGCTGCGACAGAGCCTGGATTCGAACCAGGATCTCTAGTGGCACAGCGAGCACTGCAACGCAGTGCCTTAGACCACTGCGCCACTCAGTATAGAAGTGGTTCAAATGGAAACTCTCTACTACTGTTTTTGGCCTCATTCCTACCGACTACAGGAACAACCACAAAGCAGCTGCTAAGCGTGACCATATTTCAAAGAGATTATCCATTATCCCCAGGGAGGGAGGGAGAGATGGAGCCAAGGAGGCTGGGAAAGGGGGAGAGAGAGGAGGGAGGGAGCCAGATGGGCTGCCATGGGTCGGAGGAGTGGAGAGGGCGACGGGTGTGGAGTGGGGGTGGGAGGGGGCGACGGGTGTGGAGGGGCGGAGGGGGCGATGGGTGTGGAGGGGCGGAGAGGGCGATGGGTGTGGGGGTGGGAGGGGGCGACGGGTGTGGAGGGGCGGAGGGGGGAGACGGGTGTGGATGGGTGACTGGGAGGGACTGGTTGTGATTTCTCCTGTCTGGCTTCCCTCTTCCCTCACGGCCCCAGCTTCCCCCTCACGGCCCCAGCTTCCCCCTCACGGCCCCAGCCTCCCCCTCATGGCCCCAGCCTCCCCCTCATGGCCCCAGCCTCCCCCTCACGGTCCCAGCCTCCCCCTCAGGGACCTCTTCTTAAAACACTCAAACACACTCCGCACAGTTGCACCGCTCTGCTCCCCTCACCCAGCCCTGCCAAAGAACTGGGGCTCCATGCTTCCTGCCGTTGAGGAACAGTGGTCTTTGGGTGTTGCTGTAATTTTTCCTTTTTTGGAAGGCCTAGAATCTACAAAGGTGCTGTGGTTGAATGTTCTAAACCACAATTGGCTGAATCTTTTAGAAAAATATTGTTTTACCCCTCATGCTATCAGTTTAATAATGAGATCTGTTTTAACAGAGATTTCTCCATGTCTGAAATGCAAACAAATAATGCACAGTAGTGTATTTTCCTACTCGTGATAGCCTATAATTCAATCAGGCCCAGTCAGACTGAGTTTGCTGTATTTGGCATGTTATTCATGTTGTCATTTACCAGTGGTGTAAAAAGTACCCAATTGTCATACTTGAGTAAAAGTAAAGATACCTTAATAGAAAATGACTCAAGTAAAAGTAAAATATTCTTGTTATATTAATTTAGGGATAGCCAGGGGCTCCAACACTCAGACTCCAACACTCAGACTCTAACAGTCAGACTCCAACAGTCAGACTCCAACACTCAGACTCCAACAGTCAGACTCCAACACTCAGACTCCAACAGTCAGACTCCAACACTCAGACTCCAACAGTCAGACTCCAACAGTCAGACTCCAACAGTCAGACTCCAACAGTCAGACTCCAACAGTCAGACTCCAACAGTCAGACTCCAACACTCAGGCTCCAACAGTCAGGCTCCAACACTCAGGCTCCAACAGTCAGGCTCCAACAGTCAGGCTCCAACAGTCAGGCTCCAACACTCAGACTCCAACACTCAGGCTCCAACACTCAGACTCCAACACTCAGACTCCAACATTCAGGCTCCAACACTCAGGCTCCAACAGTCAGGCTCCAACAGTCAGGCTCCAACAGTCAGACTCCAACAGTCAGACTCCAACACTCAGGCTCCAACAGTCAGGCTCCAACACTCAGACTCCAACACTCAGGCTCCAACACTCAGACTCCAACAGTCAGACTCCAACACTCAGGCTCCAACAGTCAGACTCCAACACTCAGACTCCAACAGTCAGACTCCAACACTCAGGCTCCAACACTCAGACTCCAACACTGAGTCCGCCAGATCAGAGGCAGTATGGATGATCAGGGATGTTCTCTTGATAAATGCATGAATAAAAATAAAAAATCTGTCCTGCTAAGCATTTAAAATGTAACAAGTACTTTTGGGTGTCAGGGGAAATGTATGGAGCAAAGAGTACATTATTTTCTTTAGGAACGTAGTAAAGTTAAAGTAAAAGTTGTCAAAAATATAAACAGTAAAGTACTGTAAGTCATTCTGCTAAATGACTCAAATGTAAATGTAGTATTTCTATTTGAGTACTTTATACCACTGCCATTTACGGTCTAGTCATTTAGTTCATGAATGTCTCAATTGAAGAGCAATCATTTGAGAAAGGTTTAAGGGTTTGCTGAGTGAAAGTATTTAGCAGAGGGGGGACAGAGAGAAAAACATGAGAGCCAGACGGAGACAGGGAGAGAGAGAGAGAGAGAGAGAGAGAGAGAGAGAGAGAGTGAGAGAGGGGGAGAGAGAGAGAGTGAGAGAGAGAGGGGGAGAGAGAGTGAGAGAGGGAGAGAGAGAGAGAGAGAGAGAGAGAGAGAGAGAGAGAGAGAGAGAGAGAGAGAGAGAGAGAGAGAGAGAGAGAGAGAGAGGGGGGAGAGAGAGAGGGAGTGAGAGAGGGGAGAGAGAGAGTGAGAGAGGGGGAGAGAGAGAGAGTGAGAGAGAGAGGGGGAGAGAGAGGGAGAGAGGGAGAGAGAGAGAGTGAGAGGGAGAGAGAGAGAGAGAGAGAGAGAGAGAGAGAGAGAGAGAGAGAGAGAGAGAGAGAGAGAGAGAGGGGGAGAGAGAGAGAGTGAGAGAGGGGGGGAGAGAGAGAGTGAGAGAGGGGGAGAGAGAGAGAGGAGAGAGAGAGGGGGAGAGAGAGTGAGAGAGGGAGAGAGAGAGAGAGTGAGAGAGGGAGAGAGAGAGAGAGAGAGAGAGAGAGAGAGAGAGAGAGAGAGAGAGAGAGAGAGAGAGAGAGAGAGAGAGGGGGGAGAGAGAGAGGGAGTGAGAGAGGGGGAGAGAGAGAGAGTGAGAGAGGGGGAGAGAGAGGGGGAGAGAGAGAGGGAGAGAGAGTGAGAGAGGGAGAGAGAGAGAGTGAGAGAGGGAGAGAGAGAGAGAGGAGAGAGAGGGGGAGAGAGAGAGAGAGGGAGAGAGAGAGAGAGAGAGTGAGAGAGGGGGGGAGAGAGAGAGCAAACGACCTGAGAACACAGCACTGAAGGGAGTGATAGAAAAAGCTTCTTCTACTTTCCCCAACGCACAAGTGGTTATCTCAACCCTGCTACCATGAAAAGACTTCCACCCTGCTACCATACAACAGGTAAACGCAAGTACTTCCTGTGACTGTGCCTCAAAACCAAATGTCTACCTGGCCCACCACTTCACCCTGGACTTGAACAGCCTTTACGACCAGGTCCACCTATACAAGGTAGCAGTGCCCACCTTCGCCCGGACACTAAAGGATATCGCCCTCAACCGCAGACCCAACACCTCACACAGGAGCAACAGATCAACAGACACACCGCCCAGACCAGTGAGACACTCTCCCAGACCTGCGGGACCCCCCCCGGACCTACACATAGAGGACCCCCGCAGAGAGGACCTACATCCAGACCACAGCACCATCAACCACATCCACACCCCCACCCCAACCAATTAACTCCCCCCCAAGTCAACCATGCCCACACCCCATCTAGGCCCCCTCAGATCATACCTATGCCCCTCCTACCCACCCCATGCCCCCCACTCCCGCAAAGAGGGCCTCAACATGAAAGGCCCAACCCCCACACTTACACTAGCCCAAGCCAATGGCATGTACCAGATGCTCAGCAGGCTCTGCTCACAATTACTGGCCTGAGGCCAAACCACACGACCAACAACATTAGACACTTTATGGAACACAAAGCCTTCACTATTTCATCCTGGAATATCCAAGGCCTGAGGTCATCTGCCTTTGGCCTAAAGAGCAGGAACCTGGACTTCACCAAAGAAATCGGAAATACAGACATTGTCATCCTACAGGAAACACGGTATAGAGGAGACGGACCCACTGGTTGCCCTCTAGGTTACAGAGAGCTGGTAGTCCCATCCACCAAACTATCAGATGTGAAACCGGGAAGGGACTCAGGGGGTATGCTAATTTGGTATAGAGCAGACCTCACTCACTCTATTAAATTAATCAAAACAGGAACATTTTACATTTGGCTAGAAATTCAACAGAAAATTATCTCAACAGAGAAAAATGTCCTCCTGTGTGCTACCTATATCACCCCACTAGAATCCCCATACTTTAATGAAGACAGCTTCTCCATCCTGGAGGGAGAAATCAATCATTTCCAGATCCAGGGACATGTACTAGTCTGTGGCGACCTAAATGGCAGAACTGGACAAGAACCTGACACCCTCAGCACACAGGGGGACAAACACCTACCTGTAGGTGACAGCATTCCCTCCCCCATATGCCCCCCTAGGCACAACTACGACAACATAACCAACAAAAACAGGTCACGACTCCTGCAGCTCTGTCGCACACTGGGTATGTACATAGTCAATGGTAGGCTTCGAGGGGACTCGTATGGTAGGTACACCTATAGCTCATCTCTTGGCAGTAGTACTGTAGACTACTTTATCACTGACCTCAACCCAGAGTCTCTCAGAGCGTTCACAGTCAGCCCACTGACACCCTATCAGACCACAGCAAAACCACAGTCTACTTGAACAGAGCAATACTCAATCATGAGGCATCAAAGCCAAAGGAACTGAATAATATTAAGAAATGCTATAGATGGAAGGAAAGTAGTTTCGAAACCTACCAAAAAACAATTAGGCAACAACAAATTCAATCCCTTTTAGACAACTTCCTGGACAAAACGTTCCACTGTAATAGTGAAGGTGTAAACTTGGCAGTAGAAAACCTAAACAGTATATTTGACCTCTCAGCTTTAGTATCAAATCTAAAAATCTCTAACAGAAAACTGAAGAAAAGTAACAACAATGACAAATGGTTTGATGAATAATGCAAAAACCTAAGAAATTGAGAAACATATCCAACCAAAAACATAGAGACCCAGAAAACCTGAGCCTACGCCGTCACTATGGGGAATCACTAAAACAATACAGAAATACACTACGGAAAAAGAAGGAACAGCATGTCAGAAATCAGCTCAATATAATTGAAGAATCCATGGACTCTAACCACCTCTGGGAAAATTGGAAAAAGAACAACAACACGAAACGCTATCTATCCAAAACGGAGATGTACAGTTTAAAGTCTGAAGTTTACATACACCTTAGCCAAATACATTTAAACTCTGTTTTTCACAATTCCTGACATTTAATGCTAGTAAAAATTCCCTGTTTTAGGTCAGTTAGGATCACCCTTTATTTTAAGAATGTGAAATGTCAGAATAATAGTAGAGAGAATTATTTATTTCAGCTTTTAGTCAGGTTTGTAGGCCTCCTTGCTCGCACACACTTTTTCAGTTCTGCCCACAAATGTTCTATAGGATTGAGGTCAGGGCTTTGTGATGGCCACTCCAATACCTTGACTTTGTTGTCCTTAAGCCATTTTGCCACAACTTTGGAAGTATGCTTGGGGTCATTGTCCATTTGGAAGACCCATTTGCGACCAAGCTTTAACTTCCTGACTGATGTCTTGAGATGTTGCTTCAATATATCCACATAATTTTCCTTCCTCATGATGCCATCTATTTTGTGAAGTGCACCAGTCCCTCCTGCAGCAAAGCACCCCCACAGCATGATGCTGCCACCCCCGTGCTTCATGGTTGGAATGGTGTTCTTCGGCTTGCAATCCTTCCCCTTTTTCCTCCAAACATAACGATGGGCATTATGGCCAAACAGTTTTATTTTTGTTTCATCAGACCAGAGGACATTTCTCCAAAAGGTACGATCTTTGTCCCCACGTGAGTTGCAAACCGTAGTCTGGCTTTTTATTGGCGGTTTTGGAGCAGTGGCTTCTTCCTTGCTCAGCGGCCTTTCAGGTTATGTCGATATAGGACTTGTTTTACTGTGGATATAGATACTTTTGGACCTGTTTCCTCCAGCATCCTCACAAGGTCCTTTGCTGTTGTTCTGGGATTGATTTGTACTTTTCGCACCAAAGTACGTTCATCTCTAGGAGACAGAACGCGTCTCCTTCCTGAGTGGTATGACGGCTGCGTGGTCCCATGGTGTTTATACTTGCGTACTATTGTTTGTACAGATGAACGTGGTACCTTTAGGCGTTTGGAAATTGCTCCAAGGATGAACCAGACTTGTGGAGCTCTACACTTTTTTTTCTGAGGTCTTGGCTGATTTCTTTTGATTGTCCCATGATGTCAAGCAAAGATGCACTGAGTTTGAAGGTAGGCCTTGAAATACATCCACAGGTACACCTCCAATTGACTCAAATGATGTCAATTAGCCTATCAGAAGCTTCTAAAGCCATGACATCATTTTCTGGAATTTTCCAAGCTGTTTAAAGGCACAGTCAACTTAGTGTATGTAAACTTCTGACCCACTGGAATTGTGATACAGTGAATTATAAGTGAAGTAATCTGTCTGTAAACAATTGTTGGAAGAATTACTTGTGTCATGCACAAAGTAGATGTCATAACCGACTTGCCAAAACTATAGTTTGTTAACAATACATTTGTGGAGTGGTTGAGAAACGAGTTTTAATGACTACAACCTAAGTGTATGTAGACTTCCGACTTCAACTGTATGGGTAAACCACTTCTCCAATCTTTTTGGCCCTATAACAAAGAACAAACAGCAAAAATATATACATGATGAAATGCAAATCTTAGAATCAACTATTAAAGACTACCAGAACCCACTGGATTCTCCAATTACATTGAATGAACTACAAGACAAAATACAAACCCTCCAACCCAAAAAGGCCTGTGGTGTTGATGGTATCCTCAATGAAATTATAAAATATACAGACCACAAATTCCAATTGGCTATACTTAAACTATTTAACATCATCCTTAGCTTTGGCATCTTCCCCAATATTTGGAACCAAGGACTGATCACCCCAATCCACAAAAGTGGAGACAGATTTGACCCCAATAACTACTGTGGGAGATGCGTCAACAGCAACCTTGGGAAAATCCTTTGCATTATCATTAACAGCAGACTAGTTCATTTCCTCAGTGAAAACAATGTATTGAGCAAATGTCAAATTGGCTTTTTACCAAATTACCGTACGACAGATCACGTATTCAATCCATGTACACAAACAAGAAGTGTGCGGTTAAAATTGGCAAAAAACACACACATTTCTTTCCACAGGGCTGTGGGGTGGGACAGGGATATAGTTTAAGCCCCACCCTCTTCAACATACATATCAACAAATTGGCGAGGGCACTAGAACAGTCTGCAGCACCCGGCCTCACCCTACTAGAATCTGAAGTCAAATGTCTACTGTTTGCTGATGATCTGGTGCTTCTGTCCCCAACCAAGGAGGGCCTACAGCAGCACCTAGATCTTCTGCACACATTCTGTCAGACCTGGGCCCTGACAGTAAATCTCAGTAAGACAAAAATGATGGTGTTCCAAAAAAGGTCCAGTTGCCAGGACCACAAATACAAATTCCATCTAGACACCGTTGCCCTAGAGCACACAAAAAACGATACATACCTCAGCCTAAACATCAGCGCCACAGGTAACTTCCACAAAGCTGTGAACGATCTGAGAGACAAGGCAAGAATGGCCTTTTATGCCATCAAAAGGAACACAAAATTCGACATACCAATTAGGATCTGGCTAAAGATACTTAAATCAGTTATAGAACCCAATGTCCTTTATGGTTGTGAGGTCTGGGGTCCGCTCACCAACCAAGAATTCACAAAATGGGACAAACAACAAATTGCAAAAATATCCTCAGTGTACAATGAAAAACACAAAATAATGCATGCAGAGCAGAATTATGCCGATACCCGCTAATTATCAAAATCAAGAAAAGAGCCGTTAAATTCTATAACCACTTAAAAGGAAGCGATTCCAAAACCTTCAATAACAAAGCCATCACCTACAGAGAGATAAACTTGGAGAAGAGTCCCCTAAGTAAGCTGTTCCTGGGGCTCTGTTCACAAACACAAACAGACACCACAGAGCCCCAGGACAACAACACAATTAGACCCAACCAAATCATGAGAAAACTAAAAGAGAGTTACTTGACACATTGGAAAGAATTAACAAAAAAACAGAGCAAACTAGAATGCTATTTGGCCCTAAACAGAGTGTACACAGTGGCAGAATACCTGACCACTGTGACTGACTCAAACTTAAGGAAAGCTTTGACTATGTACAGTCTCAGTGAGCATAGCCTTGCTATTGAGGAAGGCCGCCGTAGGCAGACCTGGCTCTCAAGAGAAGACAGGCTATGTGCACACTGCCCACAAAATGAGGTGGAAACTGAGCTGCACTTCCTAACTTCCTGCCAAATGAATGACCATATTAGAGACACATACTTCCCTCAGATTACACAGACCCACAAAGAATTCGAAAACAAGTCCAATTTAGATAAACTTCTAGAACTTCTGAGTGTAATGTTTCCTGTTAATATTTATTTCACTTTTGTTTACTATCTACTTCACTTGCTTTGGCAATGTTAACATACGTTCCCATGCCAATAAAGCACTTAAATTGAAATGGAATTGAATTGAGAGAGAGAGAGAGAGAGAGAGAGAGAGAGAGAGAGAGAGAGAGAGAGAGAGAGAGAGAGAGAGAGAGAGAGAGAGAGAGAGAGAGAGAGAGAGAGAGAGAGAGAGAGAGAGAGAGAGAGAGAGAGAGAGAGAGCGACAGAGAGAGAGAGAGAGAGAGCGACAGAGAGAGAGAGAGAGCGACAGAGAGAGAGAGAGAGCGACAGAGAGAGAGAGAGAGAGCGAGACACAGACAGACAGACAGAAAATGAGAGGAACAGCTGTGTTTATATTAGATGTCTGACTGATTTAATGGGACGATTATGGGAAAGGGATTACCCCTATTACCCTAAGCTAAGCAGAACTTTCCTTACGTGTCTATTGTCAATGGGAATCATTATAGGGAAATACTATACTATTGTTTGTATATTGTATATAAATCAGAGTACAAAAGTGCATATTTGCGACAGTGGCATAGCTACCAAGTCTCATAAAAGAGCTTTAAAGTTACAGGGTCATGCAACGCTGGCAGACTAGAAGTGGCCACATTAAATACCCGCCAGCCAGCCTGCCTGCCAGCTACCAATCTCCTGGATTTTATTGCGAGCCACAATGCAAAACAACCGCTGTTATAAAAATGCTGTTGTTAACGACAGAAAGGTTCTAGAGGACTCGTTTCCTCCGGCCGTGTGATTGTTTCTACGTTAACTCTTGCCATCAGCCAGTATCACTGTATCCTTTCACAGAGCTTCAGACAGAGTCTGGGACTGGATTGAATGGAAACCTCTATCTTGTATAATAGTAGTATACATTAATAATAGTAGTATACATTAATAATATACATTAATAATAGTAGTATACATTAATAATAGTAGTATACATTAATAATAGTAGAATACATTAATAATATACATTAATAATAGTAGTATACATTAATAATAGTAGTATACATTAATAATATACATTAATAATAGTAGTATACATTAATAATATACATTAATAATAGTAGTATACATTAATAATATACATTAATAATAGTAGTATACATTAATAATATACATTAATAATAGTAGTATACATTAATAATAGTAGTATACATTAATTATAGTAGTATACATTAATAATATACATTAATAATAGTAGTATACATTAATAATATACATTAATAATAGTAGCATACATTAATAATATACATTAATAATAGTAGTATACATTAATAATAATAGTATACATTAATAATAGTAGTATACATTCACAACCACAAGAGCAACGGTTTGTATCATCATTTTATTTTTCCAATATATCTTGATTGGACGGGCTATCATGATCAGTAAAACTTCAAGAACATCAAAACATTTCCCATCAAATACAGTCTTGGATCTTAATGCTCATGTTTTCTTTGAATACGCACAAATGCAAACCTGCATACATTTTCAAAATGTAATTTACATATTATTTCAATGGGTACATACAGTACATGATTGCTCTCATTTTCATCTTTATTAAGTCTTAGGGGGGAATATGTCGAATTTTCACTTGGCCATGCGTTGACGTCAGTGGGAGACTAAGGGCTCTATTCAATATGTATCGCGGAAGTTCAGCGTTACAGCTTGATTTAATTTTAAAGGCAATGTTCCCGCGTTAGCGGCGACTGCATTCATGGTCAACGCTACATATGTCGGCTCAATCGGAAATTACATTTTACATTTCTATCGCGCAATCTGTAACGCTTCAGCGATCCAGATAGAACAGAGCCCTTAAGTGAACACTGCAGTGGAAGTTAGAATTCAACCCTTAAAGTTGTTCTTCTGTCTTCTTCGATTTTGTAGAACCAGCATCAAAAGTCAAAGGTACAGGAAGATATTTAGGAGAGTAAATGTTCTCCTCTTGTAATAACAAGCAAAAACACTGAACAATTCATTATGGGACAGAAATATAATTATGTAGCTGTTGACAGTTTGGGTTAGGGAGGAGGAAGAGGAGGAAGAGGAGAACAGAAAGCACCAGAAAAAGATTTGAATTCCTCTTCAGTAAAATGTCATCATCCGACACTAACATATTCCCCTCAAGCTGGAGAGCCAGAATCAATGTATTTTTGTCTGTTTCTTTCTTTGTGCAATCAATGCTGTGTGTCAGACAGATCTTAGTTCTTAGTCCCTGGGTAACGTCCCCAGTCCAGTGAGAACAGCCCATATCAACATATATTTTCAGAGGAAGGGATGACTGACTGTCAGAGCATGGAGTAGAGACTCAGGAGGGATGAGAGTCCTGTCACTGGAAAGTCTGGCAGACGCTGACACGGTCACACACTTCTGTCACTGGGAGTTGAAGGTTTGGCAGAGTGCCATACATAGAAATAGAATTACTAGAACAGACATTCCCGAATGGACATTCCCATAACTAGAATGGACATTCCCATTACTAGATGCATTCCCATGACTAGAATGGACATTCCCATTACTAAGATGGACATTCCCATTACTAGAACGGACATTCCCATTACTAGAACGGACATTCCCATTACTAGAATGGACATTCCCATTACTAGAATGGACATTCCCATTACTAAGATGAACATTCCCATTACAAGAACAGACATTCCTATTACTACAATGGACATTCCCATTACTAGAATGGACATTCCCATTACTAGAACGGACATTCCCATTACTAGAACACACATTCCCATTACTAGAATGGACATTCCCATTACTAGAACACACATTCCGATTACTAGAATGGACATTCCCATTACTAGAACGGACATTCCCATTACTAGAATGGATATTCCCATTTAAGTCAAATAGTAATTCTATTTATATGGTGTCACACACAGCCATTCTCATGTCGGGGCTTGTGTTGCAGCTTCTCTACCATAGTGTGAGGTACGGGTGGGTAGAGGGAAGGAGCCAGCGTGCACAGAAAGCCGGCCAATAGGGTGAGACCTAGGCCCCCCCATGCGCAGAACATGGACCATCCGTATCCATGACTGATGTCCTCTGGGATCCCATACATGTAGCGAGGATAACGGGACAGTTCAAAGTTGATCCCTGCTACACATGTACACAGAGAGATGATACAGCATGTTCCTGATGGGGGGAAGAGGGGGAGAGAGGGGAGAACGAGAGAGAATGAGAGAGAGTGAGAGCGAGAGCGAGAGAGGGGGGGAGAAAAGGGGGGGGAGAGATGGAGGGGGAGAGAGAGAGAGGGGGAGAGAGAGGGGGGATGGAGGGGGGAGAGAGAGAGAATGAGAGAGAGAGAGAGGGGGGAGAGAGAGAGGTGGGGAGAGAGAGAGAGGTGGGGAGAGAGAGGGGGAGATGGAGGGGGAGAGTGAGGGGGGGAGAGTGAGGGGGGAGAGTGAGAGAGAACAAGAGAGAGAGAGGGGAGAGAGAGAGAGGGGAGAGAGAGAGAGAGAGAGAGAGAGAGATAGAGAGGTAGAGAGAGAGGGGGGAGAGAGAGAGAGAGAGAGAGAGAGGGGTAGAGAGAGAGGGGGGAGAGAGAAAGATAGGGGGGGATTATTTCACCCATGTGACACACATGTTCTTCCTTTCTGGCCATCCTCTACATACATGGACAATATATATGAACCGTTTCATGCATTTGTCGAGGGTATTATAATTATTTCTGCATTTCAAATCTAACCTTAGTCCATACTCCCTAGTCCCTAGTCCCTAATACCTAGTCACTCCTGCAGATCTGAGAGGACTCCTACCCCAGCCAATCAGAGGGCAAGATAATAATGATATCTATCCAATCCTCTCAGATTCTACAGGAGTGGCTAGAGTATAGGGGCTGGACTTGAGGTAGATTTAGAATTCAGCAGGACCAATGGAACCCTACTACCCTTTATAGGGCCCATTGGGCTGTTGTCATAGGGACTCACACAATGCCTCACTCGCCATAACAAACACTCTGGCGCCTGCAAGTGGTGCTTTGTGGTAATGCTCTGTTCCTCTATTGTACAGCAACTCTCAGTCCTCGCCTCCCCTGAGGAAGAGCAGTCCCGCTACGTACTGCGTACTGTGTGTGTGTGTGTGTGTGTGTGTGTGTGTGTGTGTGTGTGTGTGTGTGTGTGTGTGTGTGTGTGTGTGTGTGTGTGTGTGTGTGTGTGTGTAAAACAGTTCTCCACTCACCCCCCATGAGAAACAGGAGTCCAGCTACGTACTGCATCAGGTCATGCTGTTTACAACAACCCAGAGCTCCAATCACCCAGCCAAACAGGATGATGGACACGGCCATGCCGATGAAACTGGCTGTCATTCTCTGCAGGTCTACACAGGGAGAGAGGAATTGGATGAAGAAATTAGATCAAGACGTCAAACGTCAGCAAACATACAATCTTGGTAACACTTTACCTAAAACCTGCAGGGATAACGCTTTATAACTTGTTAAAAGCATGTATGAGGCTTTATGATGTATTCTAATGAGGCTTATAATATGGTAATTCATCTATGAAGGACATTTTTTTACTGAATCATAATGTCTGTTATTTAGTCAGGATCATTATGAGATGACATAGTTGTTACCCCTGATGGGTGCTATAGTAGACTGTTGGTATTCACCCGATGGAGATTGAAAGGGTTATTATTATTATTGTTGTTGTTATTGTGGTAACTTACGGAGCGCATGCCACTCATCCTGACGAATAGTCTTGGTTATATTGCTGCGCAGCTTTCTGGGAAAGGCTAAAGAGGAGTAGTAGTATTTTATCGGTGTGCAGCGCTGAACCAAACCTGCAGAGAAGGAACAAAAACAAACATAGTTTCACATGGAGAGGCCATATTGAAATGACAAATATTATTGCATATGTAGCCTACCTGAGAAAAATAAAATGTCTAGTAGCATAGATTCATCACATACTGTCAGTGTTTATATTCAGTGTTGTTTTCATTGGCTTACAGTCTTAACTGCAGCTCTGTAGCCTGTAGGCTTCTCTCCAAAAGCACCAAACAGACAAGTGGGGCCTAGTCTAGTACAGTACGGTCCTCGTGAACACACTGACAACGTTGAGATGGCACAAATAAATCAAACATCGACTGTGTTTGATTGTCACATTAGCGTCACAGTGTTATCAAATGATGGATAAAAAGCCTTGTTGTTGCTGCTGCACAGGCCTGAATGTGGGCGGACCGCTAACCGCTAGATCAGCATTCAGCACCTCGGATAGCGCCTCATGGAGCGCTCCAAATTCCGATGATGATTCGCTCGGTTCACCACATCAATGAGCATAAATAGGTCTTGTAAACAAATACTATAGCGCCACTGACATTATATGTGCAATAAAAAATATATTGTGTATCATGTGAAGTGATCAAATGACGAAACCTTTAAAGATGAGATCCTCTGTCTCCAGGTCGAATCCCTCCCGATGACATTTCCTCCACAGCCCAGAGATGGTGGAGTTGTACTGCCGACTACAGAGGGACTCCATGGCCGGGGCAGGGGGCAAGAAGTGCCGCTTAGCCCGCAGGAGGACTCCCCCACTCGACCCCTTCCTCTCCACGTTATTCTCCTTCGGTAGCATACGGAGTGGGAGGTTCTGGTTGGAGATATAGATGAATCCAGGGTCATTCCTTTTGTTGGAATAATTCTTGCAACGTTCCCTGTGCCTCCTCGCATCCGTCTCGTACCAATTGTCAGTACATATTGCGACTGCTATGAGTCCCAACGCGCAAAAAGCCAAAAACAGTCCTGCTACCGTCAATGTCCTCATAGCAGACATGATGTTCCACCGGGGCGCGGTAGACTGTAGAAGAGATTCCTTGTGTTCGACCGGGGGGAGGGGGGTTCCTCTCTCGCGCATGCTGCCTGGATAATTCATTC
Organism: Coregonus clupeaformis; assembly: GCF_020615455.1. Lineage (NCBI taxonomy): Eukaryota > Metazoa > Chordata > Actinopteri > Salmoniformes > Salmonidae > Coregonus > Coregonus clupeaformis. The sequence goes on along the minus strand of NW_025533755.1, from coordinate 178,313 downwards.
CCCCGGACAGCAATCACTGGCTCGTCCTGGGGGATGTCGTCGCTCTCTGCAGCAGCATCAATATGATAATACTGTGATGACCGTGTAATGATATCATCCTAGGCCATTATTGACAACAGATCTCGTTGACTGGTACAGTATGACCAAATACCAGTAAACATTACGTTATAAAAAAACAACCATTTGATGATGAATACAGGACAGGCCTGTATTTTGGTTAGATTCTCTCTGGCTGTTGGTCTGTCCAATATTGCTCAAGATACATGTATTTTGTACTTAACCCTTATTTTACCAGGTAAGTTGACTGAGAACACATTGTCATTTACAACAATGACCTGGGGAATAGTTACAAGGGAGAGGAGTGGGGATGAATGAGCCAATTGGAAGCTGGGGATGATTAAGTGGCCATGATGGTATGAGGGCCAGATTGGGAATTTAGCCAGGACACCGGGGTTAACACCCTTACTCTTAAAATAAGTGCCATGGGATCTTTAGTGACCACAGTGAGTCTACTAGTCAATGCCAGCAGATGGAGACAGAACAAACATTGAATAATAATGCATCAGCCAACACACTGCTATTGTATTTTCACTGTCCATATTTACTCAAAGAGATAACGATAGAGTTTACAGTACATTCTAACAGAATACTGTTAGGACCGATACCCAAAACAACTCTGCAAATCACCGCCTTCTTTCCACGTTTCCGGTAGCTGTGTTTGTTTCTCTGTGTGGCCGTGGTGGCAGGGGCCAGGGCGAGACGAGCTGTGTGTTTCCACGTTTCCGGTAGCTGTGTTTGTTTCTCTGTGTGGCCGTGGTGGCAGGGGCCAGGGCGAGACGAGCTGTGTGTTTTGTGGTTGGTGAGGCTGGCTGCCGTGTCGCTGTGGCAGAAGATCTGCAGTAAATGTGCCCTGACAGATAAAGACCTGGATGCTGCAAAACCAATCCCACGCTGTTGAACAACACACAGGACTGATACAGATCCCCACGTGGTACTTTGGTGTGGTCAACCCTTGTGTCTTTGAGAGAGAGATAGAAAGAGAGATAGCGAGCGCACGTGTGTGTGTGTGTGTGAGTGACGTGTGTGAGTGACGTTTGTGTATGTGTGTGTGTGTGTGAGTGACATGTGTGAGTGACGTGTGTGTGTGTGTGAGTGACGTGTGTGTGTGTGTGTGTGAGTGACGTGAGTATGTGTGTGTGTGTGTGTGTGTGTGAGTGACGTTTGTGAGTAAGTAAAGTGTGTGTGTGTGTGTGTGTGAGTGAATGACATGTGTGTGTATGTGTGTGTGTGCGTGTGTGAGTGACAAGTGTGTATGTGTGTGTTTGCGTGTGTGAGTGACGTGTGTGTGTGTGAATGACGTGTGTGTGTGTGTGAGTGACGTGTGAGTGTGTGTGAGTGACGTGTGAGTGACATGTGTGTGTGTGTGTGTGTGTGTATGTGTGTGTGTGTGTGAGTGACGTGTGAGTGACATGTGTGTATGTGTGTGTGTGCGTATGTGAATGATATGTGTGTGTTTGTGTGAGTGTGTGAGTGACGTGTGTGTGTGTGTGCGTGTGTGAATGACATGTATATGTGTGTGCGTGTGGTGTGTGTGTGCGTGTGTGAGTGACAAGTGTGTGTGTGTGTGTGTGTGTGTGTGTGTGTGTGTGTGTGTGTGTGTGTGTGTGTGTGTGTGTGTGTGTGAGAGTGTGTGTGTATGTGTGTGTTTGCGTGTGTGAGTGACATGTGTGTGTTTGAGTGTGTGAGTGACATATGTGTGTGAGTGACATGTGAGTGACATGTGTGTGCCTGTGTGAGTGATGTGTGTGTGTGTGTGACATGTGAGTGATGTGTGTGTGTGTGTGTGTGTGAGTGATGTGTGTGTGTGTGTGCGTGTGTGAGTGACATGTATGTGTGTGTGCGTGTGTGTGTGAGTGACAAGTGTGTGTGTGTGTGCGTGTGTGTGCATGTGAGTGACATGTGTGTACGTGTGTGTGTGTGTGTGTGAGTGACGTGTGTGTGTGTGTGAGTGAGTGAGTGAGTGAGTAAGTGAGTAAGTGACAAGTGTGTGTGTGTGTGTGTGTGAGTGACGTGTGTGTGTGTGTGTGCGTGTGTGTGCATGTGAGTGACGTGTGTGTACGTGTGTGTGTGTGTGTGTGTGAGTGATGTGTGTGTGAGTGAGTGAGTGACAAGTGTGTGTGTGTGTGAGTGAGTGACATGTGTGTGTGTGTGTGTGAGTGAGTGATGTGTGAGTGATGTGTGTGTGTGAGTGACGTGTGTGTGTGTGTGAGTGACGTTTGTGTGTGTGTGAGTGACATGTGTGTGTGAGAGACGTGTGTGTGTGAGTGATGTGTGTGTGTGTGTGTGTGTGCATGTGAGTGACGTTTGTGCGTGTGTGAGTGACGTGTGTGAGTGTGTGTGTGTGTGTGTGTGTGTGTGTGTGTATGTGTGTGTGATTTCTGGGATTTCCCTTCTATTCTTAAATAAATGATAGAACTCTGAAACAGGACTTCATCATTTTTTTCTGACTGACCTCATCCTGTGTTTTTCCAGAACTTCAGATTCGTTTAGCTGAGACAGACGATTCATCCCAAATAGCACCCTATTCCCTATATAGTGCACTACTTTCAACTAGATCCCTGTGGTCACTATAAAGGGAATAGTGTGCTTTTGGGGACTGAGACCGACAGTTGATGTGAAGACGCTCTCGGAGCAGTTGTGCAAGAGAGAGACAATGTTTCTGCGGATCTAACAGACTTCCTGTGGTGAGCACACTCCAACATCTCAGGAAAACACAATAATCTTCACACATTGACAGTAATAGGAGATCTGTTAGTGATGACACTAGCCTCTTGTTTAAAGCAGATTTATACAAAATTGAGTTTTTTAGAGATTATAATTTGGGGTCCAAAAACAACCAATATAACCGCAGGCCTGAGGCCAGCAATGTGATGCAACTGTCCACAACAAAACACTCTTGTCTCCACCAATCATGAGAATAATGATGTCTTTCTGTTCCTTCATGTACGTTAACTATACAAATCAAGCTATGCATCTTGGTTCCCAGGCATCTTTGTGTTGTGGTGGCTTGCAGTTGTTTTCGTCATTGTCATCACTCATGTATCTAATAAGGAATTGAATCTGATAGTTCAATCATAGTTCCTCATTAAAGAGTGTGTGTGTGTGTGTGTGTGTGTGTGTGTGTGTGTGTGTGCGTGCGTGTGTGTGTTAAAATGTTTTTATGCATTGTTGCTGTCAAAGCCATGAGTCTTTAACAGACATGTTCTCTTTGTAAAGTGGATACATAAATGTAGTCTACACTCTTAGAAAAAAAGGTGCTATCTAGAACTTAAAAGGGTTCTTCGGCTGTCCCCATAGGATAACCCTTTGAAGAACCCTTTTTGGTTCTAGATAGAACCCTTTTGGTTCCAGGTAGAACCCTTTTGAGATCGATGTAGAACCCTTTACACAGAGGGTTCTACATGGAACCCAAAATAGTTCTACCTGGAACCAAAAATAGTTCTACCTGGAACCAAAAAGGGTTCTCCTATGGGGACAGCCGAAGAACCCTTTTGGAACCCTTTTTTCTAAGAGTAATATAATCGTATCATAACAAACAGACCTACCTCTGACGGCTATGCTATTACTCTGTATCTCTGTATCTCTGTGTATCTCTGTATCACTGTGTATCTCTGTGTCACTGTGTATCTCTGTGTCACTGTGTATCTCTGTATCACTGTGTATCTCTATATCTCTGTGCATCTCTGTATCTCTGTGCATCTCTGTATCCCTGTGTATCTCTGTATCTCTGTGTATCTCTGTATCCCTGTGTATCTCTGTGTCACTGTGTATCTCTGTGTCACTGTGTATCTCTGTATCACTGTGTATCTCTATATCTCTGTGCATCTCTGTATCTCTGTGTATCTCTGTATCCCTGTGTATCTCTGTGTCACTGTGTATCTCTGTATCACTGTGTATCTCTGTATCTCTGTGTATCTCTGTATCACTGTGTATCTCTGTGTCACTGTGTTTCTCTGTATCCCTGTGTATCACTGTGTATCTCTGTGTATCTCTGTATCACTGTGTATCTCTGTATCACTGTGTATCTCTGTGTCACTGTGTATCTCTGTATCCCTGTGTATCACTGTGTATCTCTGTATCTCTGTGTATCTCTGTATCACTGTGTATCTCTGTATCCCTGTGTATCTCTGTGTCACTGTGTATCTCTGTATCCATGTGTATCTCTATATCTCTGTGCATCTCTGTATCTCTGTGTATCTCTGTATCCCTGTGTATCTCTGTGTCACTGTGTATCTCTGTATCACTGTGTATCTCTGTATCTCTGTGTATCTCTGTATCTCTGTGTATCTCTGTATCACTGTGTATCTCTGTGTCACTGTGTATCTCTGTATCCCTGTGTATCACTGTGTATCTCTGTGTATCTCTGTATCACTGTGTATCTCTGTATCACTGTGTATCTCTGTATCTCTGTGTATCTCTGTATCTCTGTGTATCTCTGTATCACTGTGTATCTCTGTGTCACTGTGTATCTCTGTATCCCTGTGTATCACTGTGTATCTCTGTATCTCTGTGTATCTCTGTATCACTGTGTATCTCTGTATCACTGTGTATCTGTGTCGCTGTGTATCTCTGTGTCACTGTGTATCTCTGTGTCACTGTGTATCTCTGTGTCACTGTGTATCTCTGTGTCACTGTGTATCACTGTGTATCTCTGTGTCACTGTGTATCTCTGTGTATCTCTGTGTCACTGTGTATCTCTGTATCACTGTGTATCTCTGTGTACCTCTGTATCACTGTGTATCTCTGTGTACCTCTGTATCACTGTGTATCTCTGTGTCACTGTGTATCTCTATATCACTGTGTATCGCTGTATCTCTGTGTATCTCTGTATCTCTGTGTCACTGTGTATATCTGTATCACTGTGTATCTCTGTATCACTGTGTATCACTGTGTATCTCTGTGTCACTGTGTATCTCTGTGTACCTCTGTATCACTGTGTATCTCTGTGTCACTGTGTATCTCTATATCACTGTGTATCGCTGTATCTCTGTGTATCTCTGTATCTCTGTGTCACTGTGCATCTCTGTGTCACTGTGTATCTCTGGTCACTGTGTATCTGTGTCACTGTGTACCTGTGTATCTGTGTCACTGTGTATCTCTGTATCACTGTGTATCTCTGTGTCACTGTGTATCTCTGTATCACTGTGTATCTCTGTGTCACTGTGTATCTCTGTATCACTGTGTATCTGTGTCGCTGTGTATCTCTGTATCACTGTGTATCTCTGTGTCACTGTGTATCTCTGTATCACTGTGTATCTCTGTGTCACTGTGTATCTCTGTGTCACTGTGTATCTCTGTATCTCTGTGCATCTCTGTATCTCTGTGCATCTCTGTATCCCTGTGTATCTCTGTATCCCTGTGTATCTCTGTACCACTGTGTATCACTGTGTATCTCTGTGTCACTGTGTATCTCTGTATCACTGTGTATCTCTGTGTACCTCTGTATAACTGTGTATCTCTGTGTATCTCTATATCACTGTGTATCGCTGTATCTCTGTGTATCTCTGTATCTCTGTGTCACTGTGTATCTCTGTGTCACTGTGTATCTCTGTGTCACTGTGTATCTGTGTCACTGTGTATCTGTGTATCTGTGTCACTGTGTATCTCTATATCTCTGTGTATCTCTGTATCCCTGTGTATCTCTGTATCACTGTGTATCTCTGTGTCACTGTGTATCTCTGTATCACTGTGTATCTCTGTATCACTGTGTATCTCTGTATCTCTGTGTATCTCTGTATCACTGTGTATCTCTGTGTCACTGTGTATCTCTGTATCCCTGTGTATCACTGTGTATCTCTGTGTATCTCTGTATCTCTGTGTATCTCTGTATCACTGTGTATCTCTGTATCACTGTGTATCTGTGTCGCTGTGTATCTCTGTATCACTGTGTATCTCTGTGTCACTGTGTATCTCTGTGTCACTGTGTATCTCTGTGTCACTGTGTATCTCTGTATCTCTGTGTATCTCTGTATCTCTGTGCATCTCTGTATCTCTGTGCATCTCTGTATCCCTGTGTATCTCTGTATCCCTGTGTATCTCTGTATCACTGTGTATCTCTGTGTCACTGTGTATTCCTGTATCACTGTGTATCTCTGTGTACCTCTGTATCACTGTGTATCTCTGTGTCACTGTGTATCTCTATATCACTGTGTATCGCTGTATCTCTGTGTATCTCTGTATCTCTGTGTCACTGTGTATCTCTGTGTCACTGTGTATCTCTGTGTCACTGTGTATCTGTGTCACTGTGTATCTGTGTATCTGTGTCACTGTGTATCTCTGTATCACTGTGTATCTCTGTGTCACTGTGTATCTCTGTATCACTGTGTATCTCTGTGTCACTGTGTATCTCTGTATCACTGTGTATCTGTGTCGCTGTGAATCTCTGTATCACTGTGTATCTCTGTGTCACTGTGTATCTCTGTGTCACTGTATCTCTGTGTCACTGTGCATCTCTGTATCTCTGTGCATCTCTGTATCCCTGTGCATCTCTGTATCCCTGTGTATCTCTGTATCCCTGTGTATCTCTGTATCACTGTGTATCTCTGTATCACTGTGTATCACTGTGTATCTCTGTGTCACTGTGTATCTCTGTATCACTGTGTATCTCTGTGTACCTCTGTATCACTGTGTATCTCTGTGTCACTGTGTATCTCTATATCACTGTGTATCGCTGTATCTCTGTGTATCTCTGTATCTCTGTGTCACTGTGTATCTCTATGTCACTGTGTATCTCTGTGTCACTGTGTATCTCTGTGTCACTGTGTATCTGTGTCACTGTGTATCTGTGTATCTGTGTCACTGTGTATCTCTGTATCACTGTGTATCTCTGTGTCACTGTGTATCTCTGTATCACTGTGTATCTCTGTGTCACTGTGTATCTCTGTATCACTGTGTATCTGTGTCGCTGTGTATCTCTGTATCACTGTGTATCTCTGTGTCACTGTGTATCTCTGTATCACTGTGTATCTCTGTGTCACTGTGTATCTCTGTATCACTGTGTATCTCTTTATATCTGTGTATTTCTGTATCACTGTGTATCTCTGTGTCACTGTGTATCTCTGTATCACTGTGTATCTCTGTGTCACTGTGTATATCTGTGTCACTGTGTATCTCTGTGTCACTGTGTATCTCTGTATCCCTGTGTATCTCTGTGTCACTTTGTATCTCTGTGTCACTGTGTATCTTGTTGTAGAAACATTTGACTAGATAATTAACTCAAAATATCTCTCAAGACAACTCCCAGAGCCTGTGAATTTAAGAATTTAGACTTTATTAAAAAAACAAAGCCGCCTTTTTCCAAAGAGACAAAGACTGTCCCTTTTTTTTTTGCTACTAGAGCTCAATTTATACCACGCTGTACAAACATTCCTAACTTTTTTAGTTATACCACCTCTCATTCGATTTCCATTCTATTGGCTGCGTGCCTAGGCCCCTTCTCAAAAGCCCCTTCTTAAAAAACTAGTAAATGCAAACCAGATGTCTAAACTCCCATGGCCTCAGTTTAAAAACCCCTGTAAAATAACTACATCATATACTTAATGTATATATTCATTATTTAAACATATATCTGAATTATAAAATATCAAACATGTTCATTCTGTTTCACCATTATCATTTCATAACACATTATAAAACATTTATCATTCATCACTCTTTCCAGCACTGAGATTATGTGCATGTGGCCAAGTAATCATATAAGGTCATGCTGAAAGAAATGCAAACACTAGTTCCATTGTTACTTCTATCTCCACAGCCATCACGCCATTGACACTCCCTAAACCAGCTGCAGGAGTTTTCATGAAAAACACATAATTATCTCTGCTCTGAATTCAACTGGCTCTCAATCCATAAACACTCCAAGGCATATGATTTTTCAATTTTACAACATATCCATGCTTATTACTAATATTATTATTTGACCTTTGACCTTTCCCTACATTTACCTTCGTGATACACAAATAACACCACATATCCCCCTTTGGGACATTATAATATTGTCCCATCAATACAAAGATTAATCACTCATATCACAAGTATTATAACAATCAAAATAATCAATATCCATATTCTAATCAAGTAATTAGCCATGTCAACATCACTAAGCATTAATATTATAAAGTTATTCAGATCAGTCAGTCCACTTATAATTTATAATCATATCAAAAGAATTACCCAAAACACTTTAAAATGACAATTTTTAATTAGTCACCTTTGTTCCATCATTCAAAGTTAAAACTCTCACCTTGGCACATATCGATACTGGCTGAATGCTTATATTTATATTATAATAATTCTAGCATTAACTTCCTCATAACAAGAATTACACTCGGATCAGTAACCCTAATGCATTGTCCAAATTACTATAAATTTAGTAGTGTATAATACCTCCTTAATCAACATACTACCTCCAAACACTCCCTCCTCTACCGCAGCACTCAATCTTCCAGGCTTCTTCATTATTCTTCATAGTTCATCATAATTCATCTTGGATTACCCATAACAATGTCCCAATTCCAATGTCACACCTGGAACCACCACACTCCACCATCATCCCGGTTTTGTCCATGTGCAACAACCCCAGTATATTGCTTTGATTTGATGCAGAAGTGGATCGGACAGGAACATCTCTCAACGCTCCTTTGTTGCTTCCTCTTCAGCCAAGTAGAGGATTTTTGGTTTTTATTGAGGTTTACACTGTTCTGAGCCAATTGATCTCTGCAATGCATTACTGACACCATCCGTTGTAACCTCAGGAAAGGACAGATGGCATAACAGTTCAGTTGAGTTAATTTCAATCCAAAACATCCTAGTAACATCATCTACATGACAAATCATTATGTTTCATTCTCCCTTGAATTCTTCCCAAATTATATAACCCAATTGTTTTATTGTAACTATTCTCATATTTTCTCATACTCTATTTGACATTAATCTAAGTATTTCCCTTTCCTTGTTCCTATTCTAACACTTGCCCTTCTATACTTCTCTAATAACACTTCCCTGGAAATCTAACACCAATACTACATCAAATTGTTTATCTAAATCTTGGACTGTTCTCCTTATGTCTATGATTCACCTGTCTCTTTCTTTTCATTATCTTAAGGTCACACCCCCAAATGTGACTTCCCCATACTCTTTGTGCTGGTTTCTCACACACCAATAATATTTTAACCCTTGTATTTTAATAGTGATCCCTTCTGTGTCTTTTCCTTCTGCTCTTTATTATTATCAGTACTCCATTCCCCTTATTCTCAGGTAACTAGTCAAATACATAGAAATCAATGATAAGGATATCTGGTGCATCTTGGAGATCTGGAATCTCTCAATCATCAATTCCCCCACTCTGGTACAATGGTTAAGATGATACCCAATACTCCCCTCTATCAGTACCATCGTTGGTATAACCTGGACAACAATATGTAGGTCACTTCTATTGTTAACCTTCCCCATCACTAGGATCTCCGGATCAGCCAAAGTCCCTCTCAATCTATCGACATCGGTCTGTGAAAAGTGTCCTTCTATCAGCCTTCCCATAGGGAAGCTCAGAGTTACTGCTGCAAAGACACAAGCACAGACACACACAAAAAAAACAACAATACTACCCAATGGCTGAGGTTGGAACACTCCTATAGTGGAAAACATTAATCTCAGTATCTGCTCTCCACCAGTTTTACCATCATTAAGGCAGCCAACAACACCTGGTACAAGCCCCTTCCACATAGGGTCTTTCCAGCTCTTTCTTCTGTAGTCTTTTGTCATCACATAGTCTCCAGGGCACAGAAAATACTCAGATTATCCTACTCAGTTGGACATAGTTATCTTCACCCATGAAAAGAAAATCTTAAGAACATTGTTAGGTTAGGTGAGACACAGTATGCTACTCATGTCCTCTCATCCGTCAAGAGAAGCCTTGAGATTATGAAGCACACCTGCTTCCAGCTTGTTGTAGTCCACTTATCTCTATAGACAGACCACCTCTACACCATGCCTCCTATCACACAAAAACAAAAATGATTTAACCTATCACAAAAACAAAAATGATTTAACCTATCACAAAAACAAAAATGATTAACCTAACCCATAACACATTATTACTACTGCTCACATCCTTAATACACCCGCATATTTCCCCCTTGGACACATACATCACATCGTGATTCATGTGTACAAAAAACAAAACAAAACAATATTGCCTTATCAAACCTAAAATAATAAAACTAACCTTAAAAATGACAACCCTTGAGCATATCTTTACTTAACTGTATTCCATAACACTATTCAAGGAATACTTCTCATTCAGGACTAACTCTCTCACTACATCCTTGTCCTGTTTAGACTCATTTATATATAGGATTTTTCCAATTTGTAAACTTCTTCACAATTATCCTTATTTTTATCTAACCCCTTAATTCCAGCATGCCTCTAGAATTCATAGTGCAGGTGATCAGGTCACACTATAAAGCCAGGACAGATTTTCAGAGGTCATTGAAATCATTCAATGAATTGTTTCATCCTATAGTATACTACTTCTAACAACCATCAAAACTTTTCATAACTGTTGTAATTCCTTATTACAGCTCTTTTCAAAATAAATCACGACATATTTACTTATCCCTCAGTAAATAAAACCCAAATTATATGTGTATGCCCCTTTAAGATATTTCACTTCCATCCTGTCAAAAAAACAAAACAAATAGAAATAAAATCCTATACAACTAACCATTTCATACTAAGTAGTTTGTTTGTGGTTATTTGAACACCATATAGTAAAACAATAACCAAACAAAAATGGCCAGGCCTTATTTATTTTTGTAGCTCCCTATGACAACCTAAAAATAAAAATACTTAATTTTACTAACTAGTTCCACCCCTAGCCTACATACTTTTCTAACCTCCCAATAAAGAAATCCCCATGTTCCTGGAAGAGAAAGTATACATGTCGTTAACATATAATCATCAATCCAAAGATAGCAATTACACACAAAACATCATACATATATCCCCAGTCCTATCTCATCAACAATCATTAACCCCAGCATCGATTTTAAAATTGTTTGATACGTCGTGTCCTACTTTACCTTTAACCTAATATTATAGGAGACTCTCATCAATTCTTAAAAGAAAACTCCCATTTAGAAGATACTATATAATAACCCATTTTATTAAGTTAACTCCACCTTCCACTATAAACCTATAAACCCTTTTTAGTAATTTAAACGTCGCAAACTGTTGCATCGATGTTTTCTTTTTTTCCCCAAATATAAACTTATTGTTTCATAATCCAAAACCCATATAAAATGTCTACTTAATCCATCAAGTCAACAGCAACAACTACCTCCCAAGGTTCAACGTACTATAAACAATTTATCGTTATCTGAAGTAATAAAACATCATCATAACTCACTGCTGTTTAAACAAACTATATAATGTTATAATAAAATGATCAATTATCAAATATCGTTCCTTATTCAACTATCGAGACATGTTCTTCATTAGTTAATCGTCTCCACAAAGCAATACTACCTAATAACATATTCTCATTCTCCTAAATATAAATCAATAAAACATCCAATTCACCAATATGCTATTTCAATTACTATGTTATCCTATCCAACATAGATTGGTAGGACATCTTCCCTATAATGTTATCAACGAAACCAGTAATTCACATCAATAACATCAATGTAAAAGATTTGCTTTCTGTCCCTCACTGGATTCGAACCAGGGACCCTCTGCACACATTGACAACTTTCACCATAAAAGTACCGTTACCCGGCGCTCCACCAGTGCCACACAATTAAACCATCACCCCGCCATTACAGAATGAATTACTATCCTTGCTAAGTAAGCTACAAGTAACACCAAACACTTGCTGTAGTTCACCATCATATATTTAAATAATCAATTTATCACAATCCAATGTATCTATAGACATATCCCACTATTGCCATTTGTTTAATCTAGCAAAACCTTATTCAATGACTACCACGTACTCTCCTCTCCATACATTAAACATTTTAGCAGATGCTCTTTTTCCAAACGACTCTCCATTCGTGAGCTCATACCTTTCTATACTTATACTAGCCCCCCTTGGGAATCGAACACCCAACCCTGGCGTTGTAAGCACCGTGCTCTACCAACTGAGCTACAGCGGACCACAGATGAGCGTATAGTGCCCTTTTCTGATAATGTTATAATTGTAGCCTATTGCATTACTTTTGTTTAAAATATACGTTTGTTTAGTCAACAAATCTAGAACCCACTATAAATGGGTGCTTATTCACTCAGCATAATAACCAAAGCTCCTTGCATCCCCTAGTTCACGTAATGAAAATACATTATCATTCTACAATTCACCAAATATTCGCATACACCACTGGTGACGCAAACCATAGAATAAAGTAATAACAATTAGAATTTTGTCAAATAGATGTTTTCCATTCAACTATTCAAACTTTCTTTAAATAACTATTTCAGCTCAATACAGTCAAACAAGTATAACTCTCTTTTTACCGGAAACTAATTCATGGCATTAGTAAAATCTATTCACATCCCAACAATAGCTAAACTATACTTAGAAAACCTAGACTCTGTTCAGCGATGCAGAATCCATGCTTTATCGAAATGACAAGTTAATCCTCTTTTATTCCAATGATAATAGTCAGTAGTATTAGTATCTGGAACATACCACACTTTATCAGAAAATAGTTCTGAAGGACACAGTTCTCACACGCTCAACGTAATCAACTTAGCAGTCAACAAGTCAAACCCCACATTCATTGATTTGAAAACAGATCTAACAACCTAACCAAATGAATTATATATCTGCTTCTGAAATAATAGATCGTTTATTATTATGTTAATTCTACCACATGTCCTATGTACTCTCTCCCATTTCCACATCCGCCTACGTTTTTGAACAAGTCAACACCTATAATTTTATTATTTTACGTAGTCAATTTATCATAATACTGCATTACCTCTAAAGTTTCTAAATATATCGTCCGAAACATACCCTAACAGATGTATCAAAATACAATGCATAGACGTCATATGACCACACCAATAAACGTGACCTGTTCCTCCAACAGGATTTATTCTACCCCTCCTGGTAACGTGAATCTTCTATACTCAGTTGGTCAATGAATATCCACGCACCATTTATTCTTCTCTTTCCTAAGTGATTGGGCACACCCTTTCTCCATCAGACAGAAGCTTCAAACAACCTCAAATAGATTTCCCTTTCCCTTACAGAAAGGCTATCTACTTCCAGGATTTAATATTATATTCTCACCACACAGATGAGCAGCCACTTGTGCCCAAATGAATCAGACAGTTGAATGACTCACATGCCGCACAAGCAACCCATTCACCATACGAGATGAGCAGACCTACTCTATATAACACTTTATCAAAATTTGGAAGCCCTTGTAGCTATTTAACCCGTTCACCTACTCAGGATGACCTAACTTTTTTACCTGATATACCCTACCTAATTTTGGCATCACCACACACAGGATGATTCCCTACCTACCTGTGCAGACCTCCAACAAAGAATTTCTCATCAGAGCGGTATCCGTAAGTAGTCACTTGTCTGTTCAGTCCAATGGAATGCTAATTATAGCTCTCCAAAGCGGTATCCACAAGATTTCTATTTATACTACTTTCCTAAGCGACCTGTCAATTCTGCCCGTAATTTCTCTGTTACACTTCCTCAACACAGAAAAAAAAAGCGGTATTACCCAGGATTTCTGCCTCTACCTATGCAGTCCTCAAGACGATTAACGTCTAAAGCGGTATCTGCAGGACTTAACATGTTATTGTCTGATCGCTCAACCAGCCGTACAACCACCCGTCTCGAAATGACCCAGACAAAGCAATCAGCAAGATGAATCAACTGAATCAACTGAATCAAATGAATCAAATCAATTGAACAGACGGTTCAGACAAACAACAGCGACATGTATTCTTAAATTCAAAAGCTCCTAGTGTCTAACTTTCTGGTTCTTAAATTTGGAGAGACCTACTTGGTATTTCTTTAGATGTTGCCGAGCCCGGATCGGACCACACAAACGTTATACTATTTTAGTAAGAACTTCTTACCTTTTTAAAGCGCCGCTTTTGTTTGTATAGTCCCGCCCGAAGCCGTTTCACAACTGCAAATACATACCGTCACTGATCCCTATCAAGTCCCTTCAGTGGTCGCCAATTATGTTGTAGAAACATTTGACTAGATAATTAACTCAAAAATATCTCTCAAGACATCAGAGCCTGTGAATTTAAGAATTTAGACTTTATTAAAAAAAACAAAGCCGAGCCTTTTTCCAAAGAGACAAAGACTGTCCCTTTTTCGCCAAGAGCTCAATTTTATAGCCACATGTACAAACATTCCTAACTTTTTTTTAGTTCGTACCACCCTCTCATTCGATCATTCTATTGGCTGCGTGCCTAGGCCCCTTCTCAAAAGCCCCTTCTTAAAAACTAATGTAAATGCAAACCAGATGCCTAGAACCCCATGGCCTCAGTTTAAAAACCCACCTGTAAAATAACACATCATATACTTAATGTATATATTCATTATTTAAACATATATCTGGATTATAAAATATCAAACATGTTCATTCTGTTTCACCATTATCATTTCATAACACATTATAAAACATTTATCATTCATCACTCTTTCCAGCACTGAGATTATGTGCATGTGGCCATGTGTCAGGTCATAAGGTCATAAGCATAAAGAAATGCAAACACTAGTTCCATTGTTACTTCTATCTCCACAGCCATCACGTCATTGACACTCCCTAAACCAGCTGCAGGAGTTTTCATGAAAAACACATAATTATCTCTGCTCTGAATTCAACTGGCTCTCAATCCATAAACACTCCAAGGCATATAGATTTTCAATTTTACAACATATCCATGCTTATTACTAATATTATTATTTGACCTTTGACCTTTCCCTACATTTACCTTCATGATACATAAAATAACACCACAATCTTTGTATTCCTGTGTATCTCTGTATCCCTGTGTATCTCTGTGTCACTGTGTATCACTGTATCACTGTGTATCTCTGTGTCACTGTGTATATCTGTATCTCTGTATCACAGTGTATCTCTGTATCACTGTATCACTGTGTATCACTCTGTATCTCTGTATCACTCTGTATCACTGTGCATCTCTGTTTCACTAGTACTGTCTTTTTGCTAGCTAGGGCCATCTACTTTAAGTGCTGGCTGTCTTCCCAGTGGCCCCCTCCCTCCTCCCTCTTTGCGGATGACTTTGTCAAGGTTGACGACATCCGCTACTCATTCACTCAGCCTATTGAGTTCACTGGACTCACTCACACAGAACTACCCTACGCCTTGACCTCTTTTTCCCCTCTCTCTCCAGATGACATCCTGCGACTAGTGAGGTCTGGCCGCCCGACAACCTGCCCACTCGACCCCATCCCCTCCTCCCTTCTCCAGACCATCTCTGAAGACCTTCTCCCATTCCTGACGTCAAAAGCTATAGACCTATATCCCTTCTT
Organism: Coregonus clupeaformis; assembly: GCF_020615455.1. Taxonomy (NCBI): domain Eukaryota; kingdom Metazoa; phylum Chordata; class Actinopteri; order Salmoniformes; family Salmonidae; genus Coregonus; species Coregonus clupeaformis. The sequence continues at coordinate 162,718 of NW_025533755.1, read as the reverse complement.
TCTTTTCTTTCCGAAACACTTGAGCGTGCTGTCTCTGATCAACTCTCTCGTTATCTCTCTCAGAACGATCTTCTGGACCCTAACCAGTCAGGCTTCAAGACGGGTCACTCAACTGAGACTGCTCTTCTCTGTGTCACGGAGGCTCTCTTCTCCTCTGTTCTCATCCTCCTATATCTATCCGCTGCCTTTGACACTGTGAACCATCAGATCCTCCTCTCCACCCTCTCAGGGCTGGGCGTCTCTGCAAACTCTTGGATTGCATCCTACCTGGCAGGCCGCTCCTACCAGGTGACGTGGAGAGGATCTGTGTCTGCACCGCGTACTCTCACTACTGGTGTCCCCCAGGGCTCGGTTCTAGGCCCTCTCCTCTTCTCTCTATACACCAAGTCACTCGGCGCCGTCATATCCTCACATGGTCTCTCCTATCATTGCTATGCCGATGACACTCAGCTACCTTTTCCCCCTTCTGACACCCAGGTAGTGACACGCATCTCTGCGTGCCTGGCAGATATCTCAACTTGGATGTCGGCCCACCACCTCAAGCTCAACCTCGCAAAAACGGAACTGCTCTCCCTCCTGGGGAAGGCCTGCCCGCTCAAAGACCTCTCCATCACGGTTGACAACTCCACAGTGTCACCCTCCCAGAGTGCAAAGAACCTTGGCGTGACCCTGGACAATACCATGTTGTTCTCTGCAAACATCAAATCAGTGACCCGCTCCTGCAGGTTCATGCTGTACAACATCCGTAGAGTACGGCCCTACCTCACACAGGAAGCAGCGCAGATCCTAATCCAGGCACTTGTCCTCTCCCGTCTGGACTACTGCAACTCGCTGTTGGCTGGGCTCCCCGCTTGTGCCATCAAACCCCTGCAATTTATCCAGAACCAGCAGCCCGCCTGGTTTTCAACCTTCCCAAGTTCTCTCATGTCACCCCGCTCCTCCGCACACTCCACTGGCTTCCAGTCTAAGCTCGCATCCACTACAAGACCATGGTGCTTACCTACGGAACAGCAAGAGGAACTGCCCTCCCTACCTTCAGGCTATGCTCAAAGCCTACACTCCAAGCCGAGCACTCCGTTCATCCCACCTCAGGTCTCTTGGCCCTCCCACCCCTACGGGAGGGCAGCTCCCACTCAGCCCAGTCCAAGCTCTTCTCTGTCCTGGCACCCCAATGGTGGAACCAGATTCCCCCTGAAGCTAGGACAGCAGAGTCTCTGCCCATCTTCTGAAAACATCTGAAATCCTACCTCTTCAAACAGTACAAAACAAAAACAAAAACGCATTTGCTCTGACTCTACATATAGCTACGTTATTATGGAAAAATGTACTTTCTATGTCTGTGATATGTGGTTGTCCCATCTAGCTATCTTAAGATGAACGCACTAACTGTAAGTCGCTCTGGATAAGAGTGTCTGCTAAATTACTAAACTACAGTGCCTTCGGAAAGTATTCAGAACCCTTGACTTTTTTCACATTTTGTTACGTTACAGCCTTATTCTAAAATGGATTTAAAAAATGTAATCCTCAGCAATCTACACACAATACCCCATAATGACGAAGCAAAAACAGGTTTTTAGAAATGTTTACATAAGTATTCAGACCCTTTGCTATGAGACTCAAAATTGAGCTCAGGTGCATCCTGTTTCCATTGATCATCTTTGAGATGTTTCTACAACTTGATTGGAGTCCACCTGTGGTAAATTCAATTGATTGGACATGATTTGGAAAGGCACACAGTTGACAGTGCATGCCAAAAACCAAGCCATGAGGTCGAAGGAATTGTCCGTAGAGCTCCGAGACAGGATTGTGTCGAGGCACAGATCTGGGGAAGGGTGCCAAAACATTTCTGCAGCATTGAAGGTCCCCAAGAACACAGTGGTCTCCATCATTCTTAAATGGAAGAAGTTTGGAACCACTAAGACTCTTCCTAGAGCTGGCCGCCTGGCCAAACTGAGCAATCGGGGAGAAGTGCCTTGGTCAGGGAAGTGACCAAGAACCAAATGGTCACTCTGACAGAGGTCTAGAGTTCTTCTGTGGAGATGGGAGAACCTTCCAGAAGGAAAACCATCTCTGCAGCATTCCACCAATGAGGCCTTTATGGTAGAGTGGCCAGCCGGCACATGACAGCCCGCTTGGAGTTTGCCAAAAGGCAAGTGTTACGTCTGGAGGAAACCTGGAACCATCCCTACGGTGAAGCATGGTGGTGGCAGCATCAAGCTGTGGGGATGTTTTTCAGCGGCAGGGACTGGGAGACTAGTCAGGATCGAGGCAAAGATGAATGGAGCAAAGTACAGAGAGATCCTTAATGAAAACCTGCCCCTATATACAGTAGGTCTGCTATAACTATATACAGTAGGTCTACTATAACTATATACAGTAGGTCTACTATAACTATATACAGTAGGTATACTATAACTATATACAGTAGGTCTACTATAACTATACACAGTAGGTCTACTATATACAGTAGGTCTACTATATACAGTAGGTCTACTATATCTATATACAGTAGGTCTACTATAACTATATACAGTAGGTTGATATAACTATATACAGCAGGTCTACTATAACTATATACAGTAGGTCTATTATAACTATATACAGTAGGTCTACTATATACAGTAGGTCTGCTATATACAGTAGGTCTACTATATCTATATACAGTAGGTCTACTATAACTATATACAGTAGGTCTACTATAACTATATACAGTAGGTCTACTATAACTATATACAGTAGGTCTACTATAACTATACACAGTAGGTCTACTATAACTATACACAGTAGGTCTACTATAACTATATACAGTAGGTCTATTATAACTATATACAGTAGGTCTACTATATACAGTAGGTCTGCTATAACTATATACAGTAGGTCTACTATAACTATACACAGTAGGTCTACTATAAATATACACAGTAGGTCTACTATAACTATATACAGTAGATCTATTATAACTATATACAGTAGGTCTACTATATACAGTAGGTCTGCTATATACAGTAGGTCTACTATATCTATATACAGTAGGTCTACTATAACTATATACAGTAGGTCTGCTATAACTATATACAGTAGGTCTACTATAACTATATACAGTAGGTCTACTATAACTATATACAGTAGGTCTACTATAACTATATACAGTAGGTCTATTATAACTATATACAGTAGGTCTACTATATACAGTAGGTCTGCTATATACAGTAGGTCTACTATATCTATATGCAGTAGGTCTACTATAACTATATACAGTAGGTCTGCTATAACTATATACAGTAGGTCTGCTATAACTATATACAGTAGGTCTACTATAACTATATACAGTAGGTCTACTATAACTATATACAGTAGGTCTACTATATACAATAGGTCTACTATAACTATATACAGTAGGTCTACTACAACTATATACAGTAGGTCTACTATAACTATATACAGTAGGTCTACTATATACAGTAGGTCTACTATAACTATATACAGTAGGTCTACTATAACTATATACAGTAGGTCTACTATAACTATACACAGTAGGTCTACTATATACAGTAGGTCTACTATATACAGTAGGTCTACTATAACTATATACAGTAGGTCTACTATAACTATATACAGTAGGTCTACTATAACTATATACAGTAGGTCTACTATATACAATAGGTCTACTATATACAATAGGTCTACTATAACTATATACAGTAGGTCTACTACAACTATATACAGTGGGTCTACTACAACTATATACAGTAGGTCTTTTATAACTATATACAGTAGATCTACTATAACTATATACAGTAGGTCTACTACAACTATAAACAGTAGGTCTACTACAACTATATACAGTAGGTCTACTATAACTATATACAGTAGGTCTACTACAACTATATACAGTAGGTCTACTATAACTATATACAGTAGGTCTACTATAACTATATACAGTAGGTCTACTATATACAGTAGGTCTACTATAACTATATACAGTAGGTCTAATATAACTATATACAGTAGGTCTACTATAACTATATACAGTAGGTCTGCTATAACTATATACAGTAGGTCTACTATATATATATATACAGTAGGTCTACTATAACTATATACAGTAGGTCTACTATATACAGTAGGTCTACTATAACTATATACAGTAGGTCTACTATAACTATATACAGTAGGTCTACTATATACAGTAGGTCTACTATAACTATATACAGTAGGTCTACTATAACTATATACAGTAGGTCTACTATATACAGTAGGTCTACTATAACTATATACAGTAGGTCTACTATATACAGTAGGTCTACTATAACTATATACAGTAGGTCTACTATAACTATATACTGTAGGTCTACTATAACTATATACAGTAGGTCTACTACAACTATATACAGTAGGTCTACTACAACTATATACAGTAGGTCTACTATAACTATATACAGTAGGTCTACTATATACAGTAGGTCTACTATAACTATACACAGTAGGTCTACTATAACTATATACAGTAGGTCTACTATAACTATATACAGTAGGTCTACTATAACTATATACAGTAGGTCTACTACAACTATATACAGTAGGTCTACTATAACTATATACAGTAGGTCTACTATATACAGTAGGTCTACTATAACTATACACAGTAGGTCTACTATAACTATACACAGTAGGTATACTATAACTATATACAGTAGGTCTACTATAACTATATACAGTAGGTATGCTATAACTATATACAGTAGGTCTACTATAACTATACACAGTAGGTCTACTATAACTATATACAGTAGGTCTACTATATACAGTAGGTATACTATAACTATATACAGTAGGTCTGCTATAACTATATACAGTAGGTCTACTATAACTATACACAGTAGGTCTACTATAACTATACACAGTAGGTATACTATAACTATATACAGTAGATCTACTATAACTATATACAGTAGGTCTACTATAACTATATACAGTAGGTCTACTATAACTATACACAGTAGGTCTACTATAACTATATACAGTAGGTCTACTATAACTATATACAGTAGGTCTACTATATACAGTAGGTCTACTATAACTATATACAGTAGGTCTACTATAACTATATACAGTAGGTCTACTATATACAGTAGGTCTACTATAACTATATACAGTAGGTCTACTATAACTATATACAGTAGGTCTACTATATACAGTAGGTCTACTATAACTATATACAGTAGGTCTACTATATACAGTAGGTCTACTATAACTATATACAGTAGGTCTACTATAACTATATACTGTAGGTCTACTATAACTATATACAGTAGGTCTACTACAACTATATACAGTAGGTCTACTACAACTATATACAGTAGGTCTACTATAACTATATACAGTAGGTCTACTATATACAGTAGGTCTACTATAACTATACACAGTAGGTCTACTATAACTATATACAGTAGGTCTACTATAACTATATACAGTAGGTCTACTACAACTATATACAGTAGGTCTACTATAACTATATACAGTAGGTCTACTATATACAGTAGGTCTACTATAACTATACACAGTAGGTCTACTATAACTATACACAGTAGGTATACTATAACTATATACAGTAGGTCTACTATAACTATATACAGTAGGTATGCTATAACTATATACAGTAGGTCTACTATAACTATACACAGTAGGTCTACTATAACTATATACAGTAGGTCTACTATATACAGTAGGTATACTATAACTATATACAGTAGGTCTGCTATAACTATATACAGTAGGTCTACTATAACTATACACAGTAGGTCTACTATAACTATACACAGTAGGTATACTATAACTATATACAGTAGGTCTACTATAACTATATACAGTAGGTCTACTATAACTATATACAGTAGGTCTACTATAACTATACACAGTAGGTCTACTATAACTATATACAGTAGGTCTACTATATACAGTAGGTCTGCTATAACTATATACAGTAGGTCTACTATAACTATATACAGTAGGTCTACTATTGTCAAGTCCTCCTCTTGTTCACCATCCAAAGGACACAGGGACAACTCAAATTTCCGACTCAATCTTTTTTATTTTTAGTTTGCTTTCAGTTGATTGGTCTGTCCAGTAAATTAGCCAGTAAATTAGGTTGTAAACCTTTAAAGACAGAACAAAAAGTTACCATTTTAATTAAACATTTTAATGAACTTAAATTAGTTTAAACATTTAAATAAACATTCTAAATAACTTAAATGAATTAACCATTTACCTTTGGCGTCTTTGGACTGAACCTGTGAGTGAACTTGGAGTCTTCTCTCTGAAGTTTGTTCTTCTGAATGACTGAGCCCCTCCATGCCTTCACAGGTGCTCCAAATCAGTGAAAATGACTGATCAGGTGACACGCAGCCGGTTTGCTGCTGCTGGTGCACTCTGGGAAGTGTAGGTCTTTGACTCACTCCTGAGGTCTACTATATCTATATACAGTAGGTCTGCTATAACTATATACAGTATGTCTACTATAACTATATACAGTAGGTCTACTATATACAGTAGGTCTACTATAACTATATACAGTAGGTCTACTATATACAGTAGGTCTGCTATAACTATATACAGAAGGTCTACTATAACTATATACAGTAGGTCTACTATAACTATATACAGTAGGTCTACTATATACAGTAGGTCTACTATAACTATATACAGTAGGTCTGCTATAACTATATACAGTAGGTCAACTATAACTATATACAGTAGGTCTACTATAACTATATACAGTAGGTCTACTATAACTATGTACAGTAGGTCTACTATATACAGTAGGTCTACTATATACAATAGGTCTACTATTACTATATACAGTAGGTCTAATATAACTATATACAGTAGGTCTACTATATCTATATACAGTAGGTCTACTATATCTATATACAGTAGGTCTACTATAACTATATACAGTAGGTCTACTATAACTATATACAGTAGGTCTAATATAACTATATACAGTAGGTCTACTATAACTATATACAGTAGGTCTACTATATCTATATACAGTAGGTCTACTATAACTATATACAGTAGGTCTACTATAACTATATACAGTAGGTCTAATATAACTATATACAGTAGGTCTACTATAACTATATACAGTAGGTCTGCTATAACTATATACAGTAGGTCTACTATAACTATATACAGTAGGTCTATTATAACTATATACAGTAGGTCTACTATAACTATATACAGTAGTTCTGCTGTAACTATATACAGTAGGTCTGCTATAACTATATACAGTAGGTCTACTATATACAGTAGGTCTGCTATAACTATATACAGTAGGTCTACTATATACAGTAGGTCTACTATAACTATATACAGTAGGTCTGCTATAACTATATACAGTAGGTCAACTATAACTATATACAGTAGGTCTACTATAACTATATACAGTAGGTCTACTATAACTATGTACAGTAGGTCTACTATATACAGTAGGTCTACTATATTACAATAGGTCTACTATAACTATATACAGTAGGTCTACTATAACTATATACAGTAGGTCTACTATAACTATATACAGTAGGTCTACTATAACTACAGTAGGTCTACTATAACTATATACAGTAGTCTACTATAACTATATACAGTAGGTCTACTATAACTATATACAGTAGGTCTACTATAACTATATACAGTAGGTCTACTATATCTACTATACAGTAGGTCTACTATAACTATATACAGTAGGTCAATACTAGTAACTATATACAGTAGGTCTACTATAACTATGTACAGTAGGTCTACTATATACGGGTCACTATATACAGTAGGTCTACTATAACTATATACAGTAGGTCTACTATAACTATATACAGTAGGTCTACTATATCTATATACAGTAGGTCAACTATAACTATATACAGTAGGTCTACTATAACTATATACAGTAGGTCTACTATAACTATGTACGTAGTCTATATACAGTAGGTCTACTATATACAGTAGGTCTAATATAACTATATACAGTAGGTCTACTATAACTATATACAGTAGGTCTGCTATAACTATATACAGTAGGTCTACTATAACTATATACAGTAGGTATATTATAACTATATACAGTAGGTCTACTATAACTATATACAGTAGGTCTACTATTGTCAAGTCCTCCTCTTGTTCACCATCCAAAGGACACAGGGACAACTCAAATTTCCGACTCAATCTTTTTTATTTTTAGTTTGCTTTCAGTTGATTGGTCTGTCCAGTAAATTAGCCAGTAAATTAGGTTGTAAACCTTTAAAGACAGAACAAAAAGTTACAATTTTAATGAACTTAAATTAGTTTAAACATTTAAATAAACATTCTAAATAACTTAAATGAATTAACCATTTACCTTTGGACTGAACCTGTGAGTGAACTTGGAGTCTTCTCTCTGAAGTTTGTTCTTCTGAATGACTGAGCCCCTCCATGCCTTCACAGGTGCTCCAAATCAGTGAAAATGACTGATCAGGTGACAAGCAGCCGGTTTGCAGCTGCTGGTGCACTCTGGGAAGTGTAGGTCTTTGACTCACTCCTGAGATTCAGCTCAACACCTCCCACTTGAGCTCCTAGTTTTTTCAAATCCAGAGAGGTCACACAAGCCCGTCACACCTCTGTTTGTTCTTCAATGGGAAGTAGAATGACAAGGCGTCTGACATCTCTATGAAGAATTGTGGCTGGGATTTTGGTTTGAAGCCTCTTCGTTCTTTCACCGTTTGCTCTTGTGGGCCCTTTTTTGCTGTTTGACTTTGTGATGTGAACAGGATAGCTGGGAAAAGTCTTCACAAGCACATCTCTTACGATGCCTTTGCTGTCAGCATTGACACCGACCACTCTAGCCAGCTTGTACTGTCCTCTTGGGGCGTTTTGGTCAGCCAACCAGACCACATCTCCAACAGCAACATTTCGCTCTTTGGTGTGCCATTTGTTCCTTATGAACAGATTAGGTCCAGCCAATTGTCTCCACTTCTTCCAGAAATGGCTTAACACTGCTTGAATATGTTTAAGTCTTTTGTAAGGGTAGCCATCAAACTGGAAATCTCCAGGGTCTCCCTTTGGATTGGTACGTCCTAAAAGCAGAGAATTCGGGGTGATGTACTCTACACAGTCTTCTCTGCTTTGAGTTCTTGCATCGATGGGTCTCTCATTAGCAAGGTTGGCTGCCATGAAGAGAAAAGTTTGGAATTCTCCCCACGTGAAAACATAATCTCCTCCAAGGTTGCTCAACGCCCACTTCACTACTTTGACAGCTGCCTCTGCGGCACCATTCCTATGGGGAGAGTCTGCAGGGTGGATCTTCCATGACCATTCTGTACCATGCTTGGCAGCTGTGTCTTCAAGTTCAGACTTGTTTAGTTGGTTAAGGAATTTTTGAAGTGCGGGTTTGGCTCCCACAAAGTTAGTGCCAGGGTCTGACCAGAGTTTCCTGGGGTGTCCTCTCAGTGAAGTGAACCTTTGATAGGCTAGCAGGAATCCTTCAGATGACATGTCACTCACCACTTCAGTGTGTATGGCTCGGGAAGCCATGCAGCAGAAAACTATTCCCCATACTTTGAGTCTAGTTCTCTTCTTGACCTCATCTTTCACTTCATAAGGGCCGAACAGGTCCATGGTGGTGAATTCAAAAGGTGCAGCTGGGCCTGTTCGCTCTAGAGGCAGGTCAGCCATGATTTGTTGACACTGTTTTGCCTTGTTTTTCCTGCAGACCACACAGCTGTCAACCATTTTCTTGGCAAGTCTACAGCCTTTTATTACCCAGGCTTTCTTCCTCATCCGGAGAAGGGTTCCCGCCACTCTCTCGTGGTTTGCTTTGTGGGATTCTTGTGCCAGCAGTGTAGACACCCATGCTTCAAAGGGTAAAACTGGCACTGCTGTCTTATCTTCGTTGAATGTCTGAATTCTGCCTCCACAAACTAGCAGCCCAGAGTTCACATCTTTGTACACTGTCAGTCTGCTTAGAGTTGTGTCTGAAAAATCTGTACCTTCTTGAGCTGCGAGGAAAAGGTCTTTGAGTGCATCTTCATGTTCTTTGACAGTCAGCACAGCTTGCTTGGGTGATCTTACCTCCCTCTTTGCCTGTTTAGGGGCCCGGCCCTTCCTCTTCAGCCACTGCTTGGCTGCTAGACAAACCCAGGCAACGACTCTCACCAGTTTGGACAGGCTACTGAATCTTCTTACTTCCACAAGATCTTTAACCCAGCCAGTGGGCTTCCTTCTAAGAAGAGTTGGGTTTACCACAGGTATTCCCTCTTGAGTTTCACTCTTTGGACTTTCCTGATTGCCTTGTAGGTCTTCTTTCTGCTGACTACTTCTTGCTTTAGCTCTTGTTAATGCACCTGAGAATGCCTTCCTCTGGAGCTTGTTTACACTCTCCCTGGCATGAGCTGCAACCTCTCCAGCTGATTTTATAGGCCACTCCTCCACTGGCCACTTTAGGAACTCTGGTCCATTTTGCCATGTGGAATTCTCCTTCAAATCTTCAGGAGCACCCCCTCTTGTTATGATGTCAGCTATGTTTAGATCCCCACGGATCCACCACCAGTCTTGCACTTGTCCAGCCTTCTGGATTTCACCCACTCTATTTGCAAAGAAGGTTTTGTACCCATAACTGACTCTTTGAATGGCTCCCAAGACCGTTTGACTGTCAAGTAGATGGAACCATCTCTCGATTGTCACGTCCTGGCTCTAGGGACTCTTTTATGTTGAGCCAGGGTGTGTAGAGTCTATGTTTTGTGTTGATTGTTTCAGTATCTAGTTCTTGTGTTTCTATGTTGGCCGGGGTGGTTCTCAATCAGAGGCAACGTGAATCAGCTGTTGCTTGTTGTCTCTGATTGGGAACCATACTTAGGCAGCCGTTTGGCACTTGTGTTTTGTGGGATCTTGTTCCGTGTGGGTTTGTGTATGTACCCAAGGACATCACGTATCGTTTTGTTGTTTTTGTTCATGTGGTGAATAATATAATAAAGTATGTTCGCTTATCACGCTGCGCATTGGTCCACTTCCTCCAATGATCGTGACAGAAGATCCCACCATAACAGGACCAAGCAGCGTGTCCAGGAGCAGACCGCCTGGACTTGGGAGGAGATATTGGACGGGAAAGGGTCCTGGACTTGGGAGGAGATCCAGGCCGGTATGGATCGCCGTCCGTGGGAGGAGACGGTGGAGGCGCGCCGTAGAGAGGAGCAGCGGCGCCAACCGGGCCGACGTCGGACACGCAAGAGGCAACCCCAATAAATGTTTAGGGGGGGGCACACGGCATGGACGACGGGGCTGCTGGAGGCAGCTACAGGGCGAGTTTGGGGATTAGGAGAGGAGGCCACCGGGTTTGGGGGGCCAGAAGGGAGGTTGGCGGAGCCTAGAGGTAGAGCAGAGCCAACTCCCCGTACTCAGGCTAGGCAGCGTGAGACTGGGCAGGTTCCGAGATATGCGGAGCTGCGTACTGTGCCGCAGTGGTCTGGCACAGTCCGATACGTCCTGTGCGAGCACCACGCACGTGTCGTGCTAAGGTGGGCATGCAGCCAGGACGGAGTGTGCCGGCTCAACGCTCGTGGCCTCCAGTACCCCTCCTCGGTCCCGGATATCCTGCGCCAGTGTCACGTGCTGTTATGCCAGTATGTGTACACAGCCCTGTACGTCCTGTGCTGATGCTTCACACAGAGTGTGTTAAGATAGGCATTCAGCCAGGACGGGTTGTGTCAGCTCTTCGCTCCAGACCTCCAGTCCGTCTCCACAGCCCGGTTCGGCCTGTTCCTGCCCCTCGCACCAAGCCAATGGTGCGCGTCGCCAGCCCGGTCCGGCCTGTTCCTGCCCCTCGCACCAAGCCAATGGTGCGCGTCGCCAGCCCGGCCCGGCCTGTTCCTGCTCCCCGCACCAAGCCTATGGTGCGCGTTGCCAGCCCGGCCCGGCCTGTTCCTGCCCCTCGCACCAAGCTTATGGTGCGCGTCGCCAGCCCGGCCCGGCCCGTTCCTGCTCCCCGCACCAAGCCTATGGTGCGCGTCGCCAGCCCGGCCCGGCCCGTTCCTGCTCCCCGCACCAAGCCTATGGTGCGCATCGTCAGCCCGGTCCGGCCCGTTCCTGCTCCCCGCACCAAGCCAGGGGTGCGCGTCGTCAGCCCGGTCCGGCCCATTCCTGCTCCCCGCACCAAGCCTGTGGTGCGCGTCGTCTGTCCAGCACAGCCCGTGCCCGTTTCACCGGTGCCTGGTCAGGTACCGGTCAGCTGCTCCACACCGGAGCCTAAGCAATCCGCTCCACCGATGTCCAGTCCAGCTCCAGCCAGCGGGGCCAGACCAGACCAGGGGCACTACGGGGGGGTTATTAGAGGGTGGTGGTCACGCCCGGAGCCGGATCCGCCTCCGAGGAGGAATGCCCACCCGACCCTCCCCTGTTCGGTTTATGTTGGCGCGGTCGCAGTCCGCGCCTTTGGGGGGGGGTACTGTCACGCCCTGGCTCTAGGGACTCTTTTATGTTGAGCCAGGGTGTGTAGAGTCTATGTTTTGTGTTGATTGTTTCAGTATCTAGTTCTTGTGTTTCTATGTTGGCCGGGGTGGTTCTCAATCAGAGGCAACGTGAATCAGCTGTTGCTTGTTGTCTCTGATTGGGCACCATACTTAGGCAGCCGTTTGGCACTTGTGTTTTGTGGGATCTTGTTCCGTGTGGGTTTGTGTATGTACCCAAGGACTTCACGTATCGTTTTGTTGTTTTTGTTCATGTGGTGAATAATATAATAAAGTATGTTCGCTTATCACGCTGCGCATTGGTCCACTTCCTCCAACGATCGTGACATCGATCTTCATTCGAGCATGCTTTTCCACATACTTCCTGATCCTGGCTGCGAAGACAGCACCACAGATCTCAGCTTTTACAGCTTCTCCCTTCTGATCCAGGGGTGTCAGCTTGGCTTTTGATTCAACGAATCGAACTTTAGTGCCTTGACTTGTCTCCCATCTTAAGTACATCACAGCGCCATAGGTTTTGTCACTTCCATCAGAGAATGTGATGCCCCAAGGTTTCCTTTCCCAGCCAGCTGGTGTGAGGCTCCTGTGGAATTTCACCTCTCCAAGCTGCACATATTCTTCAAAAAGCTGGATGGCTTCTTCTCTGAGGCTTTCTGAGAGAGGTTGGTCCCAGGTTTCTTGGGTTAGTTTCCCACCCCCTCCCTCTTGGAATGCTTTTCGAACAAGAATTGCTCCCTTCTGTTTGGCAGGTGTAACTAAGCCAATTGGGTCGTACAGTCCAGCCACTTGGCTTAAGAGAGCCCTCCTAGTCAGTGGGTTAGGTGTCTCAGTTCTCACCTCCTCCTTGAGAAGATTCTTTCCAACTCTCATCTTCTTTTTCCTTTTGGAAAAGTTAACTGAGGTTAACATGTAGAGCTTGCCTTCATCCATTTGGTAGCCGATACCCAAGGCTTTGTTGTCTTCGTCCCTCATTTGATTGGGAAGAATTAAGGTTTTACTTTGTGTCTTTGTTAGAACCTCCATCTCCATTCCTTGCCTCCCACTTTGCCCTGACCGGACCCATGGTTTGAGGAAGAACCCTCCAGCTTTCAAGATCTCTTCGACATTTGCTGTGATCTTGTCAAGTTTATTCAGGTCATTTTGGGAGGTTAAGAGGTCATCCACATAACTGTCCTCTTCAATGACTCTGCGCTCATCCTCCAAGTGAAGAAAGTTGGGCAGGCGTGCTGTTTCCCTCATAGCCAACTGAGCAATGCAACCAGCAGGTCTGTCCCCAATGTTGACTCTGGTTATTGCATATTCACTTATCTCTTCATCTGGGCTGTCCCTCCAGAGGAACCTGTGAAGATGCATCTCACGCTCCTTCAGCCATACAGAGTTGTACATCTTTTTGATGTCTCCTAGAGATGCATACGTCCCTTCTCTGAACCTCAGCAAGACAGCTCTAATAGGGTTGAGAACGTCTGGTGCCTTCAGAAGAAGATCATTCATACCCACGCCTTTGTATTTCTGGCTACTATTCCATACAATACGAACCGGTGCTGTCACCGAATGAGGGTTTGGTGCCACCAGGTGGCTTATGTACCACACTGGTCCGTTCCACTCGTCCATGATTTTGTTGGTGAGTTTTATGGCTGCGCCTCGCTCGACCATTTCATGGATCTGGGTAGCATATGCGACTTTCCAGTCTGGCTCTCTGCTTAGTTCCTTTTCCATCCTTAAGAAACAAGCCTGGACTGCACTTTTGTTGTTCGGGAGAGAGGCTGGATCTACCGTCCAAGGATACTTTGCATCCCAATGTGGAGCCGGTGTGTGAGCATCCCCCTTCTTGTAGGTGAGGCCTTCTTTAATGATCTCCAGTTCCCTCTCCTCTGCCAGGGTCATTTCCTTTCCTCCTGGTGGACAGTTTTCACATCGGCATCCTCCACATCTTGGCTCACATGCAGCTCCGATCCTCCTGCTGTAGCTGGGCTGTGTCAGTTGTTGGACTTGTGATTTCTTGATATTTGACAGCTGCTGTCCTCATGGAGCGAGCGAAGTGAGTTTTGGACTCATATGCTGCAACCTCCACTTCTTCAAATAAGTCGGGATGTGCTCCACCCACTGTTTTCCCCAATGGACCCTCCCACAAGACAAGGTCTCCGATGATTTTTACCCTCTGGGGAGCGAGTCTTCCCTCTCGGTGGCTAATGAGAAGTTCTTTCCAATTCTGTAAGTTTGACTTCTGGGAAGAATTTTTTCAACTTCTCAGGTTCAATTACTTGATGCACTCTGGCGATTTCATCCAAGCCGTAGCAGACCATTTCATGAGCTCTCTCTGTCCCTTTAGGTGTCTTGACTCTGACTTTGAGGAGATACCTTTGTGTGTTCACCTCCATGGTCATACCACCAACCCCATGCACAACTAAAGTTATCTTCTCATGTCTTAACCTCAGTCTTTCAGCAGCCTTATGGGTAATGTAGTTTGTGTCAGAAGCAAGGTCAATTAAAGTCCCAATCTTCTGCCCTGCGTTTGCCGTGACTTGCATCAACATCATGATGACAGGAAGTTCAGAGAGCCCATTTCTCTGCGATAGCTCAGACTGGCCTGAAGCCTCAAGTGTCACTGCGGTTTTGTTGGTGTTGGTGAAAGCCTTTCTGCATCGATCTGCCATTTCCTGGGAAAGTTCAGACAAGATCTCCTCTTGTTCCTCCGTTAGCTTGCTTTCACCTTTGCCGTCTTTTCCACTCTTTCTCTCTTCCCCTCTTTTGACTTCTCCTTTTGGGCAGAGGAAAACATGGTGGTCTGGGGCACCACCTTCCCTTTTACAGTCTTTGTTTCTGCATAGGAAAGTGTCTCTGCAGTATCCATCTTCATCATGTCATCCGAGACATTTTCTGCATGCTCCCAGCTTTCTCAATACAGTTATTTTCAGATAGCTTAAGTCTTTTAAACTTTCTACAGAAGAAGATTTTGTTGTTGTGCCCACTATCACCACATACACCACATACCTCATCAAGCTCTTCTTTCTTTGTGGTTTTTGTTGAGGCAATCTTTCTGTCATACTTCTTGTCCAAACAATCTGATTTTTCTACCTTCTCCACAGTTCTGAGCTGTTTGAGTCTCTCGTATTTCTTCTTGACTTTTCAGGAACTTCAAGAGCATGACAAAGTGGTTGTCTGATGTGACATTGTTTCTGGGTTCAACCATGAACATCACCCAGTCTCTTTTAATGAAGTCAGGCAACTTGCTTTCAATGGATCTAATTACCAGTGGGTTATTTATGGCTCCAGAGTTTCCTAACTCTGTGAGATCTGCTAGAGCCTTCTCCACTGACTGTATGAGATCAATGACCTTTCTTGGTTGGTTCCCTTTCACATATGGCATCTTCTCCAGCTCTTCCAGGATTTCCACTATGATGGTTGACTTGTTGCCATACCTGTTCTCCAGGACTCTGAACATGTCATCGGCAGTGGTGTAGGTTGAAAGTCTGAGGTCTTTTGAGATTTTGTCATCCACACTCTCCAGGAGTTGAATTTTCTTAACTTCAGTTGATCCGGATGGCTCTCCCTGCTTTTGTAGCCTTTCCCAGTCTTTCCTCAATCTGTGATATTCTCTCTTGCTTCCATTGAAGATAGGTAGAGAGATTGGCTTGATTCTCACTATTGGTGTGGATGTTGCCGGTTGGGGTAGTAGTTTCACTCCTGTGCCTTGCTCATTGAAGCCTGTAGTAGAATGCTCTTACGTCCTTGACTCTTCCATCTAATTCGTCCTTTAATTCTACAGGGATCCATCGCTTCCATGTTGACATTGCTGAGATGGCCTCTTTTATTCTCTTGTCCAAGAGAGCGAGGTGCACTTCATAGCCCTCTAAATTGGCACTTTCCACAGGTACATCAGCCACTTTTTCATTGGCTTTTTCTGCTTCCAGGATTGCCACAAGAAGTTCACTCCTTCCATACCTCGACCTCGTTTGTTTGAACAATGTCTCTTATCTCCGCCAACTTTGTTTCACCTTCATTTACAGATCTATCAATGTCAGCCTCTTGCTGTTCATTAAGACCTGGTTCCTTATCCTCAGTCATGTCAGCCTCCAGTCCAATCCTGTAGTCATCGTTGGCATCGAGCATCTTTCTGAAACAATCTGAAAGCTTAGCGAATTCCTCCTTTAACTCCACTTGAAGCATGCTGCTTGCTCCTCTTGAAATGAAGTTGGCTTGTCTGGTGAAGCTGCATTTTGCAGTGGTCCTCTCCTTTTTGAGCTGCTGGACCGACTTCCCCAGGACATCTTCCGCCATCTTGACTTCCTCTGTGTCAACAGCTTATTTCTGGATCTGAAGCCGTTTATCCTCAGGGCCAGGCCGCTCCGCGTGGATTACAACTGTCAAGTCCTCCTCTTGTTCACCATCCAAAGGACACAGGGACTACTCAAATTTCCGACTCAATCTTTTTTATTTTTAGTTTGCTTTCAGTTGATTGGTCTGTCCAGTAAATTAGCCAGTAAATTAGGTTGTAAACCTTTAAAGACAAAACGAAAAGTTACCATTTTAATTAAACATTTTAATGAACTTAAATTAGTTTAAACATTTAAATAAACATTATAAATAACTTAAATGAATTAACCATTTACCATTGGCGTCTTTGGACTGAACCTGTGAGTGAACTTGGAGTCTGCTCTCTGAAGTTTGTTCTTCTGAATGACTGAGCCCCTCCATGCCTTCACAGGTGCTCCAAATCAGTGGAAATGACTGATCAGGTGACACGCAGCCGGTTTGCTGCTGCTGCTGGTGCACTCTGGGAATTGTAGTACGTTGACTCACTCCTGAGATTCAGCTCAACAGCTATAACTATATACAGTAGGTCTACTATAACTATATACAGTAGGTCTACTATAACTATATACATTAGGTCTACTATATACAGTAGGTCTACTATAACTATATACAGTAGGTCTACTATAACTATATACAGTAGGTCTACTATAACTATATACAGTAGGTCTACTATAACTATATACAGTAGGTCTACTATAAATATACACAGTAGGTCTACTATAAATATATACAGTAGGTCTACTATATATAGTAGGTCTACTATATACAGTAGGTCTGCTAAAACTATATACAGAAGGTCTACTATAACTTTATACAGTAGATCTACTATAACTATATATAGTAGGTCTACTATAACTATATACAGTAGGTCTACTATAACTATATACAGTAGGTCTAATATAAATATATATAGTAGGTCTACTATAACTATATACAGTAGGTCTACTATATACAGTAGGTCTACTATAACTATATACAGTAGGTCTACTATATACAGTAGGTCTGCTATAACTATATACAGTAGGTCTACTATAACTATATACAGTAGGTCTTCTATACCTATATACAGTAGGTCTAATATAACTATATACAGTAGGTCTACTATATACAGTAGGTCTGCTATAACTATATACAGTAGGTCTACTCAAAATATATACAGTAGATCTACTATAACTATATACAGTAGGTCTACTATATACTGTAGGTCTACTATAACTATATACAGTAGGTCTACTATATACAGTAGATCTACTATAACAATATACAGTAGGTATACTATATACAGTAGGTCTGATATAACTATATACAGTAGGTCTACAATAACTATATACAGTAGGTCTGCTATAACTATATACAGTAGGTCCTTTATATACAGTAGGTCTACTATAACTATATACAGTAGGTCTACTATATACAGTAGGTCTGCTATAACTATATACAGAAGGTCTACTATAACTATATACAATAGGTCTGCTATAACTATATACAGTAGGTCTACTATAACTATATACAGTAGGTCTACTATAACTATATAGAGTAGGTCTACTATAACTAAACACAGTAGGTCTACTATAACCATATACAGTAGGTCTAATATACATATATATAGTAGGTCTACTATAACTATATAGAGTAGGTCTACTATAACTATATCAGTAGGTCTACTATAACTATATACAGTAGGTCTACTATATAAAGTAGGTCTACTATAACTATATACAGTAGGTCTACTATAACATATACAGTAGGTCTACTATATAAAGTAGGTCTACTATAACTATATCAGTAGGTCTACTATAACTATATACAGTAGGTCTACTATAACATATACAGTAGGTCTGCTATATAAAGTAGGTCTACTATAACTATATACAGTAGATCTACTATAACTATATACAGTAGGTCTACTATAACTATATACGGTAGGTCTACTATATACAGTAGGTCTACTATAACTATATACAGTAGGTCTACTATAACTATATACAGTAGGTATACTATAACTATATACAGTAGGTCTACTATAACTATATACAGTAGGTCTACTATAACTATATACAGTAGGTCTACTATAACTATATACAGTAGGTCTACTATATACAGTAGGTCTACTATAACATATACAGTAGGTCTGCTATATAAAGTAGGTCTACTATAACTATATACAGTAGGTATACTACAACTATATACAGTAGGTCTACTATATACAGTAGGTCTACTATAACTATATACAGTAGGTCTAATATAACTATATAAAGTTGGTCTACTATATACAGTAGGTCTACTATAACTATATAGAGTAGGTCTACTCTAACTATATACAGTAGGTCTACTATAACTATATACAGTAGGTCTACTATAACTATATACAGTAGGTCTACTATAACTATATACAGTAGGTCTACTATAACTATATACAGTAGGTCTACTATAACTATATACAGTAGGTACTATAACTATATACAGTAGGTCTGCTATAACTATATACAGTAGGTCTACTATAACTATATACAGTAGGTCTACTATAACTATATACAGTAGGTCTACTATAACTATATACAGTAGGTATCCTATAACTATACACAGTAGGCCTACTATAACTATATACAGTAGGTATACTATTACTATATACATTAGGTCTACTATAACTAAATACAGTAGGTCTGCTATAACTATATACAGTAGGTCTACTATAACTATATACAGTAGGTTTACTATAACTATATACAGTAGGTCTACTATAACTATATACAGTAGGTCTGCTATAACTCTCCCACCAGTAAAAACATGTACAACATATATTCCTTTCACCCTGGACTGCATATCAATAATACATTTTAGAACGCTTTAAATACTTTTTAGGATTAGCAACGAAAGACACCATGGAACTTTGGTGACAAAGATTAGCATAATAATAGTCATTACAAATAAATACAGATAAATAAATACAGATAAATATCTTCGGAATTACTTATTAATCTTTCACAGGCTTGAAAGTTTTACACACAATTATTTTACTATATATAGTTATAGTAGATCTTCTATATCTATATACAGTAGGTCTACTATAACTATATACAGTAGTTCTACTATAACTATATACAGTAGGTCTATTATAACTATATACAGTAGGTATACTATATACAGTAGGTATACTATAACTATATGCAGTAGTTCTACTAAATACAGTAGGTCTACTATAACTATATACAGTAGGTCTAATATATACAGTAGGTCTACTATATCTATATACAGTAGGTCTACTATATACAGTAGGTATACTATAACTATATACAGTAGGTCTACTATATACAGTAGGTCTACTATATCTATATACAGTAGGTGTACTATAACTATATACAGTAGGTCTACTATATACAGTAGGTCTACTATATCTATATACAGTAGGTGTACTATAACTATATACAGTAGGTCTACTATAACTATATACAGTAGGTCTACTATAACTATATACAGTAGGTCTACTATATACAGTAGGTCTGCTATAACTATATACAGTAGGTATACTATAACTATATACAGTAGGTCTACTATAACTATATACAGTAGGTCTACTATAACTATATACAGTAGGTCTAATATAAATATATATAGTAGGTCTACTATAACTATATACAGTAGGTCTACTATATACAGTAGGTCTACTATAACTATATACAGTAGGTCTACTATATACAGTAGGTCTGCTATAACTATATACAGTAGGTCTACTATAACTATATACAGTAGGTCTTCTATACCTATATACAGTAGGTCTAATATAACTATATACAGTAGGTCTACTATATACAGTAGGTCTGCTATAACTATATACAGTAGGTCTACTCAAAATATATACAGTAGATCTACTATAACTATATACAGTAGGTCTACTATATACTGTAGGTCTACTATAACTATATACAGTAGGTCTACTATATACAGTAGATCTACTATAACAATATACAGTAGGTATACTATATACAGTAGGTCTGATATAACTATATACAGTAGGTCTACAATAACTATATACAGTAGGTCTGCTATAACTATATACAGTAGGTCCTTTATATACAGTAGGTCTACTATAACTATATACAGTAGGTCTACTATATACAGTAGGTCTGCTATAACTATATACAGAAGGTCTACTATAACTATATACAATAGGTCTGCTATAACTATATACAGTAGGTCTACTATAACTATATACAGTAGGTCTACTATAACTATATAGAGTAGGTCTACTATAACTAAACACAGTAGGTCTACTATAACCATATACAGTAGGTCTAATATACATATATATAGTAGGTCTACTATAACTATATAGAGTAGGTCTACTATAACTATATCAGTAGGTCTACTATAACTATATACAGTAGGTCTACTATATAAAGTAGGTCTACTATAACTATATACAGTAGGTCTACTATAACATATACAGTAGGTCTACTATATAAAGTAGGTCTACTATAACTATATCAGTAGGTCTACTATAACTATATACAGTAGGTCTACTATAACATATACAGTAGGTCTGCTATATAAAGTAGGTCTACTATAACTATATACAGTAGATCTACTATAACTATATACAGTAGGTCTACTATAACTATATACGGTAGGTCTACTATATACAGTAGGTCTACTATAACTATATACAGTAGGTCTACTATAACTATATACAGTAGGTATACTATAACTATATACAGTAGGTCTACTATAACTATATACAGTAGGTCTACTATAACTATATACAGTAGGTCTACTATAACTATATACAGTAGGTCTACTATATACAGTAGGTCTACTATAACATATACAGTAGGTCTGCTATATAAAGTAGGTCTACTATAACTATATACAGTAGGTATACTACAACTATATACAGTAGGTCTACTATATACAGTAGGTCTACTATAACTATATACAGTAGGTCTAATATAACTATATAAAGTTGGTCTACTATATACAGTAGGTCTACTATAACTATATAGAGTAGGTCTACTCTAACTATATACAGTAGGTCTACTATAACTATATACAGTAGGTCTACTATAACTATATACAGTAGGTCTACTATAACTATATACAGTAGGTCTACTATAACTATATACAGTAGGTCTACTATAACTATATACAGTAGGTACTATAACTATATACAGTAGGTCTGCTATAACTATATACAGTAGGTCTACTATAACTATATACAGTAGGTCTACTATAACTATATACAGTAGGTCTACTATAACTATATACAGTAGGTATCCTATAACTATACACAGTAGGCCTACTATAACTATATACAGTAGGTATACTATTACTATATACATTAGGTCTACTATAACTAAATACAGTAGGTCTGCTATAACTATATACAGTAGGTCTACTATAACTATATACAGTAGGTTTACTATAACTATATACAGTAGGTCTACTATAACTATATACAGTAGGTCTGCTATAACTCTCCCACCAGTAAAAACATGTACAACATATATTCCTTTCACCCTGGACTGCATATCAATAATACATTTTAGAACGCTTTAAATACTTTTTAGGATTAGCAACGAAAGACACCATGGAACTTTGGTGACAAAGATTAGCATAATAATAGTCATTACAAATAAATACAGATAAATAAATACAGATAAATATCTTCGGAATTACTTATTAATCTTTCACAGGCTTGAAAGTTTTACACACAATTATTTTACTATATATAGTTATAGTAGATCTTCTATATCTATATACAGTAGGTCTACTATAACTATATACAGTAGTTCTACTATAACTATATACAGTAGGTCTATTATAACTATATACAGTAGGTATACTATATACAGTAGGTATACTATAACTATATGCAGTAGTTCTACTAAATACAGTAGGTCTACTATAACTATATACAGTAGGTCTAATATATACAGTAGGTCTACTATATCTATATACAGTAGGTCTACTATATACAGTAGGTATACTATAACTATATACAGTAGGTCTACTATATACAGTAGGTCTACTATATCTATATACAGTAGGTGTACTATAACTATATACAGTAGGTCTACTATATACAGTAGGTCTACTATATCTATATACAGTAGGTGTACTATAACTATATACAGTAGGTCTACTATAACTATATACAGTAGGTCTACTATAACTATATACAGTAGGTCTACTATATACAGTAGGTCTGCTATAACTATATACAGTAGGTATACTATAACTATATACAGTAGGTCTACTATAACTATATACAGTAGGTCTACTATAACTATATACAGTAGGTCTACTATAACTATATACAGTAGGTCTACTATAACTATATACAGTAGGTCTACTATAACTATATACAGTAGGTCTGCTATAACTCTCCCACAAGTAAAAACATGTCCAACATATATTCCTTTCACCCTGGACTGCATATCAATAATACAGTTTAGAACGCTTTAAATACTTTTTAGGATAAGCAACAAAAGAGACCATGGAACATTTGGTGACAAAGATTAGCATAATAATAGTCATTACAAATAAATACAGACAAATAAATACATTAAAATATCTTCGGAATTACTTATTAATCTTTCACAGGCTTGAAAGTTTTAAACACAATTATTTTAGTGCGTTTAACAAATATAATAGTTAAGATCCTGAAAGATAGGTTGACCCATTGTTAAAACTATAGGCAGAAAACAGTGAGACCAAACTCTTGAATGTGAATATGATTGGTTCACATCCTCTGACATCAGCAACTGTCAGGAACTCAGAAACTGAGTGAAAATCAGATGAAGAAAAAAAAAAAAAAAGTAAAATGGAAGAAAAAAAAAAGTGGAAGTATACTATTGGTGTTGGTTGAATGCTCTCAGCATAGTTTTTCAGCTCTGAGTGGTCTGATAGTGGTCAACTGTAACATTGTATTCAACTAAAGGACTTCAATCAGAAATTAAATCTAAATTAAAGGGAATTAGATCAAAAGGATATTTCTCAGTTATTTCATGATTATAACTGTGTGTTTTTGAAAGTTGAGCTAAATGCAGATGTCGTCTTCATGCATATGATGGAAAGCTACATCATGTCCTCTGTGAGTATTGTATGATCTCTTGCTCTTTGCTAATGTGGCTGAGAGATTAGTACATATGAAAATGAAATGTGCTACATTGTACATACATCAAATGTGGGTAAATTGTCCAGATTTACAAACTGTTCATTATGAATTTGTAAAATATATAATGAACTTTGTATTCATATCTAATGAGATGTATATTACATAATATCTCACTAGTAAGATATGTACTCGGCCTACAGTATATAGAATTACCCATTCTTGAAACACATTAAGCAAACTTTTGCTATCTACCTTCATTTTTTTGTCATGCATGAGATGTTTTAATCTTTCTTTCCTAAAAGGCATCTGAAGAAATAATCCCATATGAACCTGATATTTATCAACCACCAGTGGATTTATACTCATATGTCACCAATGTTGGAGAACTTCACGATGGTGAGTGGCAAAAACACACTGCGAATATAGTGATAAAAGCTGTCCAAAGTGTTAAAGATTGAAAAGCTGTCCAACAGGGTTGGGGTCAATTCCATTTCAATTCAGTCAATTCAAGAAGTGTAGAATAGAAATGTCAATTGTCCTTTATTGAAAATAAAATTAAAGATTACATGCTAGTGGCCATGACTGAATTAAAATGTTTGTTGGTTTCGGCGTGTGGTTTGATGTGGCTGTCTCTTTTGTGTGTTCGGAGGTGGGAAGCGTTAGCTTCAATATTTGTATATGAATTTCTACAATTTGCAGTTGGTTTGAGGTTTTTAAGTCGTTTGAAATTTGGAGCTATTGATCTTTTCAAATATTTTCCCATCTACATTGTGTAATGTTACTGATGGTCCCTAACTAGCCCAATAGGGATATCAAATGTCAAACCAAATTGACCCTGGGCATGATTACTTGGGTGCTGCCAGCTGTGAGCATATTGGTAATATTAAAATAAGCCCTTCATTCCACGACATACCATTTTACCTAACATCTCTCAAATCTCAGTTTTGGACGAGACTGATTTTATACCAGAAATTATCCTATTTACACGTTGCAGTACATTTTGACACTAGAATAAATGTTTCTGACTCATATCGATGCCACATAGACCATTTTCAAAATGAGAAATTGTTTTTAGGGGGCAGTCTCTCTTTAAAGCCTGCAGGTACAATTCTTTATAACTTGTTATTAGCATGTACAGTGCCTTTATATAACGTCATCGTTTACAGCAAGGCTTATTGATGTCTCTCTTCTGGTTTAGAGCATGGCTGGGACTACCACTCTGACCGGGGCATGCACCAGAGGGACTTGTTGGACACCTCCTCACAAGAGAGTCACCTGACAGAGCTACAGAGTGTCCATTCCCAACAGCTCCTCCACCCCTATCGTTACCCCGATACCGACACCCTCCACCTGCCACTAGTAGGCCCAGGACTGGGACCCCTACCCATCTCCCCACAGGTTAGTCCACCTCTAGTAGGCCCAGGACTGGGACCCCTACCCATCTCCCCACAGGTTAGTCCACCTCTAGTAGGCCCAGGACTGGGACCCCTACCCATCTCCCCACAGGTTAGTCCACCTCTAGTAGGCCCAGGACTGGGACCCCTACCCATCTCCCCACAGGTTAGTCCACCTCTAGTAGGCCCAGGACTGGGACCCCTACCCATCTCCCCACAGGTTAGTCCACCTCCAGTAGGCCCAGGACTGGGACCCCTAACCCCACAGGTTAGTCCACCTCTAGTAGGCCCAGGACTGGGACCCCTACCCATCTCCCCACAGGTTAGTCCACCTCTAGTAGGCCCAGGACTGGGACCCCTACCCATCTCCCCACAGGTTAGTCCACCTCTAGTAGGCCCAGGACTGGGACCCCTACCCATCTCCCCCACAGGTTAGTCCACCTCTAGTAGACCCAGGACTGGGACCCCTACCCATCTCCCCACAGGTTAGTCCACCTCTAGTAGGCCCAGGACTGGGACCCCTACCCATCTCCCCACAGGTTAGTCCACCTCCAGTAGGCCCAGGACTGGGACCCCTAACCCCACAGGTTAGTCCACCTCTAGTAGGCCCAGGACTGGGACCCCTACCCATCTCCCCACAGGTTAGTCCACCTCTAGTAGGCCCAGGACTGGGACCCCTACCCATCTCCCCACAGGTTAGTCCAACTCTAGTAGGCCCAGGACTGGGACCCCTACCCATCTCCCCACAGGTTAGTCCACCTCTAGTAGGCCCAGGACTGGGACCCCTACCCATCTCCCCACAGGTTAGTCCACCTCTAGTAGGCCCAGGACTGGGACCCCTACCCATCTCCCCACAGGTTAGTCCACCTCTGTCTTTGATCATCTCGACAAGTAAAATGTATAACGAAATTGGTATTTCTGATGAGAACAGTGTAATAGCTGTGAAACATGTCAAAGAAACAATAGAAATATATGTAACGGGCATAAAGCAAATATTTGACAGCGTTCCTAATCACATAGAGCAACGATTCACCACTATAGTGGTATTTATTTTATATTTTTTATTTAACCTTTATTTAACCAGGTAAGCCAGTTGAGAACAAGTTCTCATTTACAACTGCGACCTGGCCAAGATAAAGCAAAGCAGTGCGATAAAAACAACAGCAACACAGAGTTACATATGGAATAAACAAAACGTACAGTCAATAACATAATAGAAAATCTATATACAGTGTGTGCAAATGTAGTAAGTTATGGAGGTAAGGCAATAAAAAGGCCATAGTGCAAAATAATTACAATTTAGTATTAACACTGGAGTGATAGAAGATGTGCAGAAGATGATGTGCAAATAGAGATACTGGGGTGCAAATGAGCAAAATAAATAACAATATGGCGAGGAGGTAGTTGGGTGGGCTAATTTCAGATGGGCTGTGTACAGGTGCAGTGATCGGTAAGCTGCTCTGACAACTGATGCTTAAAGTTAATGAGGGAGATAAGTGTCTCCAGCTTCAGAGATTTTTGCAATTCGTTCCAGTCATTTGCAGCAGAGAACTGGAAGGAATGGTGGCCAAAGGAGGTGTTGGCTTTGGGGATGACCAGTGAGATATACCTGCTGGAACGAATACTACGGGGGGGTCTTGCTATGGTGACCAATGATCTCAGCTAAGGCGGGGATTTGCCTAGAAGTGATTTACAGATGACCTGGAGCCAGTGGGTTTGGCGACGAATATGTAGTGAGGGCCAGCCAACGAGAGTGTACAGGTCACAATGGTGGGTATTATATGGGGCTTTGGTGACAAAACGGATGGCACTGTGATAGACTACATCCAATTTTCTGAGTAGAGTGTTGGAAGCTATTTTGTAAATGACATCGCCAAAGTCAAGGATCGGTAGGATAGTCAGTTTTACGAGGGCATGTTTAACAGCATGAGTGAAGGAGGCTTTGTTGCGAAATAGGAAGCCGATTCTAGATTTAACTTTGGATTGGAGATGCTTAATGTGAGTCTGGAAGGAGAGTTTACAGTCTAACCAGACACCTAGGTATTTGTAGTTGTCCACATATTCTAAGTCAGACCCACCGAGAGTATATATATACAATATCAATATCTACAATATCTAGAGATAATACTCTCTGTCTTTGAGAGGGAGGACAGAGAGGTGACTGGATGTCATGTGATAGCCTACAGTGTTGTCTGCAGAAAGCAGCTACAGGGATTGCACAACAATGTGCTTTTCCTGAGTGAGGTACCATTTCGCCACGACCAATAGCCTTGTGAGGACAGAGCAGCAGAATAGTGCAAACTCACCAACCGCTGGGCTGTGGATAGCCTAGGCTACACCTCATTTACTCAACCTTGCTATTGACACATAATCTGAGGCACAGCAGTGGGGCGGGATTCTCACAGCAGGAAAATAATAACTGGGAGCAGCAATGAACGGGGTTCACAGGATGACAGAAAGGAAACAAGATCAGTTGGATAACAAATCATCACTCTATCATGTAGGAACTATCTTCCTTTATGTACAATCAGTGAAAGCATTACCATGTTTATCTCTCAATACCTCAAGGATGACGTAAATTAAGTTTGGTCTAGTGCTGAAGGTTGGTTATCTTTGAATGCAGCAGGTAATCATTCTTATATATACAGCTCTGGAAAAAATTAAGAGACCACTGCAAATTTTTCTTAAATCAGCATCTCTACATGTATGACAGCCATTCCATTCCAGTGTCTGTTGAATTCCAACACAGGCACACCTCATTCTACTGAATTAGGTACTGATTAGGTGATCACATGAACCAAATCTTATTTAACAAGGAAAAGTATAAAAACCACTGCTGTGGTCATCACTATCCTCTTGCAATAAGACCAGCTGGATGGTAAAAACAGTGCTAATAGTACCTCAAAAATAATATTAATCAAAAAATAACTATTGACCATGCCAAAAGAGTTGAAAAGGAAAGTTTTGAGTGAGGAAAAGAAGGGTTCAATTCTGGTTGCTTCCATCCTTAAAATTTCAAAGACGGCTGTTCATAAGAACAAGGTCAAGCAGCAGACATTGGGGACAACAAAGCTACAGACCGGCAGAGGGCGAAAACGACTCTCTACTGACCGGGATGACCACAAACTCATTCGAATGTCACTCAACAACTGTAGGATGACATCAAGTGACGTACAAAAATAATGGCAAACGGCAGCTGGGGTGAAGTGCACGGCGAGGACGGTTCGAAACAGGCTCCTAGGGGCAGGGCTGAAGTCGTGCAAAGCTAGAAAAAAGCCCTTCATCAATGAGAAGCAAAGAAGAACCAGGCTGAGGTTTGCAAAAGACCAAAAGGATTGGACCGTAGAGGACTGGAGTAAGGTCATCTTCTCTGATGAGTCCAATTTTCAGCTTTGCCCAACACCTGGTCAATCCATGATCCGCCCCACAGTTCCCCAAGAGCTGCCCCTCAACCATCCGAGACCCCCCCCTCCCCTCCCCCCCGAGTAAAATAAAATAATTCCATTCCCCACCCCCAAGCCCCCCCGTCCCCAAGCCCCCGCCCCCGAATAGAATCCACAGATTGCGTGTTGAAGATAAATACTTTTACTAAGAGTATTAGTATATTAGTAATCGACTGACCCGGTCTCTCCAGATCTCCCAACAGTACCATTTCTAGGGTCAATTTTAGATCAATGTTATGCATTTTCAGCCATTCCTGAACCTGAGATCAGAAACAGGCTACCTGAGGGCAATACCAAAATAAATGGTCTATTGATTTTGTATCCTCACAACAAAATATGCAGAGCTTCGATGATTGTATGGTTATATGCCCCAAATATTCAACATTTTGTTGGTGGCAAGAATTCTATCTAATAATTTTAGCTGAAAAGCACGAAGTCTTGAATCTTGAGTTGTTTTATATATCAACTCATACACCCTGTGTCATGGAATCGGTACATCAAAAATCTCTTCCCAACTATTTTGCAATCTGTATGGCACAGCTGTCAACATCCTGGTCCTCAAATGAAACTGCTATACTTTCCTATTTATGATATTTTTGTTCCTCCGCCAGTTTTGATCCTTTATATTGGGCAGACAGACCAGTTCCCTACCTCCTCCCGCTGCCACCTGCCTCCTCCATTTTGGGGTAATGCTGTAATCAATAGGTTGTAATCATGGATTGAGCAGACCTTCCCATACAATTCTGATAACTCCATGAAAGACATAACTCTTATAGTTATTACTTAAAGGAAAAATCCACTCAAAACGAATCAATTTTTCAAGATATTGGACTTTCAAGAAGCAAAGTGTCACTTGCCACATTTTGCATCATCATGATGATGTGGCAAGTGACAGTACCAGTAGATGAGCTGTACCCACGTGGAGCTGTTCTCTCTGGGTTGGAGTACCAAGTAGTGGGGGGGACAGAGGGACGAGGAGAGCTACGCTGGTGGGGATCAGAACAACACCAGGAAACATGTCCAAGTGAGTGGGGTCATATTTGTGTTGCATTATGGACTTGATGATGTGGCAAGTGACACTTTGCTTCTTGAAAGTCCAATATCTTCAAAACTTGACTGCTGACATGCAAAACATAGTGGGAATGTATCAACAGTAGACTAATGAAAGAAAAAAATTTTAAGATTGTTTTTGAGTGGAGTTTTCCTTTAATGTATTGAGTCTATATAGCAATTTTGGGGTCAATTTGACTAATGGTTTATGTTAAGATTTGTGAAATATTTTCAGCATTAGTGTACTGGTATATTGCTGTCATCTTTGAATTCCGGGACTTTATTTTGTCGAAATCTCGTTGTGTAAATTATTTAAATATCAGTTGGTACACTCCACATTAGCATTCCAAAATACTTCAAGACACTCTTAAAGCTGTAATATGCTGACTGTGTAAGCGGTAAGACCTTCGGTTTCTAATTTTCCTGAATGAAAGATTCTCACTTTTCACTACATTTAGACAACATAATAGGGCAACAATATATGATTATACAGATATACTAATCACCATATTTCGTCTGTATAATTTAAATCTAACATTTATTTGCATGAGACAAAGTCCACTAGTTACATTTACATTTCAGTCATTTAGCAATGCTCTTATCCAGAGCGACTTACAGTTAGTGAGAGCATACATTTTCTCATACTGGCCCCCCGTGGGAAATCGAACCCACAACCCTGGCGTTGCAAGCGCCATTGCTCTACCAACTGAGCAACAGGAGGGCTCTAGTATCCTACGGTGCCAATAGCGCCACCAACTGGTCTGGTGCAGCCATCTAAGGTTGCAGTGACCTTATATTCACACAGTTTCTAAGGATATATACATAAGGTTTACATACCAAATTCCATGGCCCTGTGTCCATCGGTTCAGTTTTCTTTAGCCCTGGTGTGACATGGTGCCATCTAGTGGTGTAGCGTGGCTGACTTTGAATGCAGCAACTTATGATTTTCTAATTCATTAGAGGCTAATTCCTTGAGTATATTTAGTATTTCGTATTTTATTACTAATTTATCAGGATCCCCAATTCCCCTACTCTTCTTGGTGTCCAAACAGGAAACAAAACACAACAGTAATAATACATAAAATAAATAATACACACAAACTACATAAAACAATACATAATACAATACATAATACAATACATAATACAATACATAATACACACAAACTACATAATACAATACATAATACAATACATAATACAATACAAAATATATACAAAAGTCTGTGTCTCTTCATAGTAACCCCGTCTTGCAGTAAGGTGTTCTTTTATCTGGTTTATGAATCTGGTTTTATTGCTAATTTTAGTTACTTGGGGTGGGAGAGAATTCCATGTAGTCATGGTATCCATGTAGTCATGGCTCTATTTAATACTGTATGTTTCCCAGCCTCTGTCCAGGATCTGGGGACTGTGAAGAGACCTCTGGCTGCATGTCTTGTGTGGTATCGATGAGTGTCCGAACTATGTGCCAACTGCTTGAACAGACAGTTCGGTACCTTTCACCCATCAACACCTCGCACAAAGACCAATAGTGATGCAATCAATCTCTCCTCAACTTTGAGCCAGGAGAGATTGACATGCATACCACTGACATTTGCCCTCTGTGTACATCTAAGTGCTATACGTGCTGCTCTGTTCTGGACATTTACATTTACATTTACATTTATGTCATTTAGCAGACGCTCTTATCCAGAGCGACTTACAAATTGGTGCATTCACCTTATAGCCAGTGGGATAACCACTTTACAATATGTTATTTTTTGTTTTTTTGGGGGGGGGGTGGGGTAAGGGGGGGTAGAAGGATTACTTTATCCTATCCCAGGTATTCCCTAAAGAGGTGGGGTTTCAAGTGTCTCCGGAAGGTGGTGAGTGACTCCCACACAACTGTGGGAAGCATTGGAGTCAACATGGGCCAGCATCCCTGTGGAACGCTTTTGACACCTTGTAGAGTCCATGCCCCGACAAATTGAGGCTGTTCTGAGGGCAAAAGTGGGCGTAACTCAATATTAGGAAGGTGTTCCTAATGTTTTGCACACTCAGTGTATATCGTGAATCGCCCCTAATTTAGAAAGAAATTCTAACTATGATTTTGTAGGCCATAACGCCCAGCCGTAGTGAGTGAGCGAGTATGAGTCAATGGTGTGTAGGCACCCGACCTGAGCCATAGGGCAGAATGAGCATGAGTCCTTCATCAAATTACCCTGTTCATGTAAAAATGACCAAATACACTGACTGTTTACAGCAAAACTAAGTCAACTGTTTATTATTGGTGAACTATCTAAATAAAATGATTGAAAACCCCAATCAGCAGTTGGATTGAGTTGCATCCACTCCGGTAGGCTACACAACTCCGGTAAAACACAATTTTCTACAGCGCATTTGGTAACAATGACCCAGTAAATTACATTGGTTGTCACTCAACTAATAAAGCCTGTGATTTGACATTGCAAAAGCCATTTTACAAGCATCTGAATGCAGATGTACGAATAGCCTATTAGAACAGGGATTATCCTATCTCTCGTTGGCGCAAGCAGCTGTCTCTCCAGCACTGTGCGCACAGTTGTTATCTGACAGTCATACGCAGTACAAGCATAAAAGTTCAATAGGTTTTAAACAATTAAGTTTATGGTTAAATAGTTTTAAAATTGCATACAACTCATCACCCCGAGAACACCATCCCCACAGTGAAGCATGGTGGTGGCAGCATCATGCTGTGGGGATGTTTTTCCATAGGCAGGGACTGGGAAACTGGTCAGAATTGAAGGAATGATGGATGGCGCTAAATACAGGGGAAATTCTTGAAGGAAACCTATTTCAGTCTTCCAGAGATTTGAGACTGGGACGGAGGTCCACCTTCCAGCAGGACAATGACCAACTGGACCAACTGCAATTGTCCTATGTCCTTCTTTTCTCAATCGCCACATTATTGAGTAATAGATCTAGATTAGGTTTAGGGTTGAGTGAGTGAGTGATTTGTCCCAAAAACTATGCATTTAGATGTTTTGATATTTAGAACCAGCCTATTGCCAGTTACCCATTCTAAAACTGACTGGAGCACTATGTTGAGGGTGTCAGTTATTTATTTTACTGTCCTAGCTGACGTGTATACGGTTGAGTTGTCAGCGTACATAAACACACAGGCTTTATTCAAGGTCAGTGGAAGTTCATTAGTGAAAACAGAAAACAATAATGGCCCAAGCTGTCTGCCCTGCGGTACACCACACTCAACCTTATTTGCACGAGAGAGGCTTCCATTAAAGAAAACCCTCTGTGTTCTATTAGATAAGTAACTCTCAATCCATGATAAGGCAGAGGATGTAAATCCATAACACTTAAGGTTATGATCAATGATGTTATGATCAATGATGTCAAAAGCTGCACTGAAATTTAACAAAACAGCTCCCACAATCTTTTTACTATCAATTTCTTTCAGCCAATCATCAGTCGTTTTTGTCAGTGCCGAGGATGTTGAGTGCCCTTCCGTATAAGCATGCTGAAAGTCTGTTGTTCATTTGTTTTCTGTAAAATAACATTGTATTTGGTCAACACGATTTTTTCCCCAAAGTTTGCTAAACACCGGTAAAAGGCTGATTGGTCAGCTGTTTGAACAATTAAAGATTGCTTGCTATTAACGGACAGTGAAATGACCTTTGCATCCCTCCAGGCCTGAGGGCACACATCGTCTTCTAGGCTTAAATTGAAGATATGGCAAACAGTAGTCGCAATGTATTCCGCTACCAACTTCAGCAATTTACCATCCAGGTTGTCGGTACCAGGTGGCTTGTCCTTATGTATAGATAGCAACAACAAAAAATCACCCCTTCCACACCAACTTTGCGGAACCCAAAACTACAGTGCTTGTCTTTCATAATTTGGTCCGTTATGCATGACTATGAAGGCTCAACATTTGTTGTTTGCATGTCATTAATACATTTGCTAATCTTGTCAACAAATAAATGTTATTAAAGTGGTTGGCAATATCAAAGGGTTTTGTTATAAACAAATCTGCAGTCAAATCTGGAGTCAATCTGACTTCTGGTTCATGAGAAGATTTTGTAATTATGTTTAGCATTAGCATATGTGCTAACGTTCATCTATAGGTGGAGTGCGGCCATTTTTGAATGCAGCTAAAAAAAAACATTAAAGTCTGATGGAATGAGTCTAAATACAAAATCTGGAGTGAATCTGACGTATGGTTCATGAGGAGAAGATGATTGCAGATGATTTTGAGCATTAGCGTTATGTATGCAAAGAATGAATTGTTAATAGTTTCCTTGTTTTTTGAGATATCAATACCGAATTCAGTGTGGTTCATCTTAGGGACGTCCATGATACCGATGACAAGTTTCAAGTTGATAGACCACTGTGGAGTGTATTTACAGTGGTTTAAATTGACACGCAAAATCAGATTTTTGATTTGTCAGTATCTCAGCCATCTTTCGACTAATCCCTTAGCTTTTCTCAAACTAAGTTAAGACATATGCCATCGGCCTACATTCCATGAGCTATGGTTCATGATAATTAATATTTTTTACGTATTTTTTATGTAAGTCTCTAGGTCAAACGTGGTGGCAGATATGAGGGTTTACGTGAGATTGCTTTTAACAGCGACACCTATAAGCCAATCATGCCATCTCTTTTGACCAAGTTACTCATGGCCTCGAGTTTCTGTGTGCCAAATTAGAAAAAAAGTTACCAATCTATCCTTGAGTTATTTGTCCATGTCAAGGAAAAGAAGATCTAAGAATAACAATAGGTTTCACAGCTTTTTTGTAGGGGTTGAAATTTCCTGCAAAAACAGGGTGATCAAATTAAGATCCTACATCTGTAAATTTAAAATTCAACAGTTAAATCAAAGATGTAATCGAAGAATGCATTGAGAGCTATAGGACAATGACTTTGCATTTGTGCCTTCGGAAAGTATTCAGAACCCTTGACTTTTTCCACATTGTGTTACGTTACAGCCTTATTCTAAAATGGATTAAATAATATAACATCCTCAGCAATCTACACCCAATACCCCATAATAACAAAGTGAAAACAGGTTATTAGACATTTTTGCAAATGCATTAAAAATACATTATTTACATAAGTATTCAGACCCTTTGCTATGAGACTCAAAATTAAGCTCAGGTGCATCCTGTTTCCATTGATCATCCTTGAGATGTTTCTACAACTTGATTGGAGTCCGCCTGTGGTAAATTCAATTGATTGGACATGATTTGGAAAGGCACACATCTGTCTATATAAGGTCCCACAGTTGACAGTGCATGTCAGAGCAAAAACCAAGCCATGAGGTTGAAGGAATTGTCTGTAGAGCTCTGAGACAGGATTGTGTCGAGGCACAGATCTGGGGAAGGGTACCAAAAAATGTCTGCAGCATTGAAGGTCCCCAAGAACACAGTGGCCTCTATCATTCTTAAATGGAAGAAATGTGGAACCACAGAGACTCTTACTAGAGCTGGCTGCCTGGCCAAACTGAGCAATCGGGGGAGAAGGGCCTTGGTCAGGGGGGTGACCAAGAACCCGATGGTCACTCTGACAGAGCTCTAGAGTTCCTGTGTGGAGATGGGAGAACCTTCCAGAAGGACAACCATCTCTGCAGCACTCCACCAATCAGGCCTTTAAGGTAGAGTGGCCAGATGGAAGCCACTCCTCAGTAAAAGGCACATGACAGCCCACTTGGAGTTTGCCAAAAGGCACCTAGAGACTCTCAGACCATGAGAAACAAGATTCTCTGGTCTATTGAAACCAAGATTGAACTCTTTGGCCTGAATGCCAAGCGTCACGTCTGGAGGAAACCTGGCACCATCCCTACGGTGAAGCATGGTGGTGGCAGCATCATGCTGTGGGAATGTTTTTCAGTGGCAGGGACTGGGAGACTAGTCAGGATCAAGGGAAAGATGAACAGAGCAAAGTACAGAGAGATCCTTAATGAAAACCTGCTCCAGAGCGCTCAGGACCTCAGACTTGGGCGAAGGTTCACCTTCCAACAGGACAGTGGCTTCGGGACAAGTCTCTGAATGTGCTTGAGTGGCCCAGCCAGAGTCCGGACTTGAACCCGATCTAACATCTCCCCATCCAACCTGACAGAGCTTGAGAGGATCTGCAGAGAAGAATGGGAGAAACCCCCAAATACAGGTGTGCCAAGCTTGTAGCTTCATACCCAAGAAGACTCGATGTTGTAATCGCTGCCAAAGGTGCTTCAACAAAGTACTGAGTAAAAGGTCTGAATACTTATGTAAATGTAATATTTCAGTTTTCAATTTTTTTTATAAATTAGCAAAATAAATAAAATAAAACAGTTTTTGCTTTGTCATTATGGGGTATTGTGTGTAGATTGATGAGCAAAAAAACCAATGTAATACATTTTAGAATAAGGCTGTAACGTAACAAAATGTGGAAAAGTAAAGGGTTAAGGGGTCTGAATACTTTCCGAAGGCGCTGTAAATCACCACAGAAGGATGTAAATTAAAATCAGAGTCCCTAAAGTATTTCGTCTGGAAATTTCACCTGGAAATACAAGAGTATTTCTCGTTTAGGACTGTATGTCCATTTTGCCATTGACAATTGTTTTTAGATTCTATTTAGTTTACCTTACACCACTTCCTCTTTCAGGGAGATGACCGACCATTTTTACATTTCCAAGGTAATACAATCCTATGGTCTCTAAGCCCAGTCTATAAGCAACGTTTATTTACACAGTAGATGTACAGTATGCACATCACAGGACTGCTGCTTGGGGGAGTAGAGCTCATAATAATGGCTGGAATGGAGCGAATGGAATGGCATCAAACACATGGAAACCATGGAAACCATGTGTTTGATGTATTTGATACCATTCCACTCCCATCTGCTCCAGCCATTACCACGAGCCCATCCTCCCCAATTAAAGTGCCACAAACCTCCCGCGATGTGCAATCACAAAGTCCGAGAGACAACTAATCAAGCGTAATACTAAGCCTACTCCTTTGTGAAATAAGTATTTTGATCTCAATGGGACTACCTGGATGAAGAGGCTATGTGGAGGTTTCACACACTTTCTGCCAGAAGTTGTGCACAAAATGGGTCCCTGAAATGCGTGTACTATGTCATATAAATGCTAAAACAAAAACATACAGTGCAACAATACATCGTGACAGCAAATGATCTGTCCATTCTTCTCCACAGATGCCGTATTACACCCATACATCATACTACCAGCACCAGCCTCCTGTGTCCCCTAGGCACTGCTGCTCAGAGAAGGAGGAACCTGGGGGCCACATCCCCCCACTGGAGGTGTCCGAGGGTGAAGAGGAGGACTGCGGAGACCATGTCCCCTTTTGGGGAGACTCCAGTGAGTGCTGACCGACTTAATTAATTACTTAATAACCTAATTAATAAATTACTCAGTTAATGACTTACTCACTGACTGACTTAATCCTTTTCATTCCATTGTGAAACATAAGGCCTCCGTGTGAGAATGAGTACAGTAGTATTACAGGGGAGAAATCTGCACGGTGGCTATTACATACAGGGATCACACGCTTGCTAATAGCCTTTCACATAATCCAACAATAGCCATTGAAATTAATTAATTCTGCCATTACGAAATGAATGTCAAATATCTTTCATATCTCTCTATCCAGGTAACAAGAGGAAGCACCGCCTGTACCAGTTTCTCCTGGATCTGCTGAGGAAAGGAGACATGAAGGACAGCGTGTGGTGGGCGGACAGAGAGAAAGGAATCTTCCAGTTCTCCTCTAAACACAAGGAGACCCTGGCCAATCGCTGGGGCACACAGAAAGGAAACAGGAAGAGGATGACCTATCAGAAGATGGCCAGGGCCCTGCGGAACTACGGCAAAACGGGAGAGATCAAAAAGGTCAAGAAGAAACTGACCTACCAGTTCAGTCCGGAGGTACTGAGGAAAGTCTTGACTACAGAGAGGAGGCACTACCCTCACTAGGAGTACCAGAGATTGTTCATATAATGCCCCTTGATATGGGCTTTGGGAGTAGGCCTACCCTCACTGATATGCATTGCAAATAGGACAACAATGACTGTCTACTGTAATTCTATTTCATTACATTTCAAATGATACCCCAGAAACAATCAGGTAGCCTTAAACATGTTTAGATTTTTTTTTATCGGTGTTTGCATATTCCATGTATATTTATTTCCTTAACTGAACATGTCGTCATGTTCTGAGTTGCATCATCTTGCTCTTGACTCTCTATCTTTGTTTCTGTGAAGGAAAAAGCAATAAAGTATATTTTGCAAATGCTCTACTTCCCAGAAAATCTGTCAGTGGAATGGAAGAAAGATCAAAACCCCAAACAATTGCCACATTAGTCTATCATGACTGAGTTTAAGAAGGGGCAGATAGTTACAGCAATCGTTGTGTTTCTCTATTATCATGTTATCCGCCTTCAACCTCATCATCAATCTGATCACTTCAGTGGTTGATGAAAAGGGAAGCCGTCACAGGTCAGTTTTGAAGTGTAGGCCCTAGTTTGGATAAGAGTTCTGAAACAAGGGGTGTGCCTGGCAGGTCTCAATCTCCTTTTAGTTTAATCTAGAGAGTAAATTACAGTAGTTAGTTAGTGCCTCAGCAGGAACCCAGAGGCTTGTAGACCTAAAATAAAATATCGCTTATCAATATATTAACTCTAGCAGCTAATACATATATGTATATATTATTTAATCTTGGGAAATATTAATCAGCTATGATTCACATATTCACCAATAAAATTCCAAAGGTGAGCTCTTGATTCATGAAGTACTTTGGACACGCCCATAGAAACCTGTTTTTGTGACGTGTTCTCTGTATCGGCCAATGGGAGGCGAAGCAGTGTTTCGGGTGAAGAATTTGAACGGAGTCGCAGAAGCAGCAGACAGAGGGGACGCTTGGATAGCTACAAAGTACCATCTTTTTGTTGTTTCGTTGTGTTTAAAGAAACGTATTTTAGGCAACACTTTTACATTTTTTTTTACCAGTGTTGTCTTTTCGGTGGACCGTGACCATGAGGAGGAGGTTGGTCAAAAGTTTTCTGGTTTTCTGTGTTTGAATGCCTTTTCATGTTGTTGCTAAGTTAATACGTCGGCAGCTAGCTACAGTAACTAGCTCGCTCGCCAACTTAACCGACGAGGCTAATATCTTCAGTTAGCTAGCAAAGACTAACCAACGTCACATAATATTGGCGTAAGATTCTGCAGTAAAGTTAGCTGTCGTAACCTGTCGTTAGTAACTAAGTTACTTGCCATACTAACTAGCCGTTTGTCCCATAACCAACGCTACTGTATATTATCACAAGTAACTATGTAAAATGGCTAGAAATGTATTTAACGTTAGCCTGCCGAGACGGAATGCCAATCAATGAGTCCTTGATCAGAAAATGTACATGACAACTTGACCAACTTCCTACATAGCTAGCTACTTGTCATTTGACACCTTCGACAAACCTACTCAGCTCAATTGTTATTTTGATCAACAACAAGCTCTGCAATGCACATAATCTTTACTAATGTCAAAGCCAGTGTGTCTATGTATGTGGATGACTCAACACTATACATGTCAGCTACTACAGCGACTGAAATGACTGCAACACTTAACAAAGAGTTGCAGTTAGTTTCAGAGTGGGTGGCAAGGAATGTTAGTCCTAAATATTTATAAAACTAGGAACAAATCATTGACTAAACTTCAAACCTCAATTAAATATTGTAATAAATAATGTGGAGATTGAACAAGTTGAGGTGACTGAACTGCTTGGAGTAACCCTGGATTGTAAACTGTCATGGTCAAAACATATTGATACAACAGTAGCTAAGATGGGGAGAAGTCTGTCTATAATAAAGCGCTGCTCTACCTTCTTAACAGCATTATCAACAAGGCAGGTCCTACAGGCCCTAGTTTTGTCGCACCTGGACTACTGTTCAGTTGTGTGGTCAGGTGCCACAAAGAGGGACTTAGGAAAATTACAATTGGCTCAGAACAGGGCAGCACGGCTGGCCCTTGGATGTACACAGAGAGCAAACATTAATAATATGCATGTCAATCTCTCCTGGTTCAAAGTGGAGGAGAGATTGACTTCATCACTGCTTGTTTTGTGAGAGGTGTTGACATGTTGAAAGCACCGAGCTGTCTGTTTGAACGACTGGCACACAGCTCAGACACCCATGCATACCCCACAAGACATGCCACCAGAGGTCTCTTCACAGTCCCCAAGTCCAGAACAGACTATGGGAGGCACACAGTACTACATAGAGCCATGACTACATGGAACTCTATTCCACATCAAGTAACTGATGCAAGCAGTAGAATCAGATTTTTAATAAAAACAGATAAAAATACACCTTATGGAACAGCGGGGACTGTGAAGCAACACAAACATAGGCACAGACACATGCATACACACGATAACATACACTCTATACACACACGTACACATGGATTTTGTGTTGTAGATATGTAGTAGTGGAGTAGGGGCCTGAGGGCACACACTTAGTGTGCTGTGAAATCTGTTATGAATGTATTGTAATGTTTTTTTAAATGTATAACTGCCTTAATTTTGCTGGACCCCAGGAAGAGTAGCTGCTGCCTTGGCAGCATCTAATGGGGATCCATAATATATACAAATACAAAATGAGCCATAACAATCCATGGACAGTGTGAACCTGATCTATACTCTTTCCCGTAGTTGCAGGCTGCAGCATTCATATTTAACAACATATTTAAGTTGCTGTCACCTGCTTTTTTTATCTTTCTCCCTGTACAGTGAAATCCACGCTGCAGAGTCGGTAGAATGTCTGAATCGAGCCCTTAACCGGTTGAAGGACATCTGGGAGGAAATAGGGATTCCAGAGGATCAGCGACTACAAAGGACTGATGTGGTTAAGAAACATATCAAAGTGAGTTCTGCTTCTTTCCAAAGCCTATAGGTTTACTTGTTATCCAGTGGGCACTGGACTAGAACAACAGTGCTGTCACACTCTCATTTTAGACCAAGGTGTATGGGCAGACTGAATATTGAGATATTTATTCAGCAACTCTTTGTAGGTTAAATGGGAGGTTGCTTTTTGAATCAAACTTCCAGTGTACTACCAAGAGTTGCTGAATATCTCTTTTTATAACCAGTGGCCTGTCTTCTAACCTGTTTTTTTTTTTTATTCTACCAGGGCTTGCTGGACATGATGATCGCTGAGGAGGACAGTCTAAGGAAGAGATTGATGAGCAGTATAGAGTCCTGTCGCAAAGAGCTGGATGTTCTGTGCACTGAGCTTCAGCTATCCCCGTTTGAGGTATACTACAAACATGACAAAGATAATGTATTCTACCTTTTTAGAAATGAAATGGGCAAAGACAATAAGAGACCCCCTATTACCTTAATGTTGCATCTTTTTTTATTCAGGGCTCACTTCAACAGGAGATGCCAATCTCAATGTTAATTTCCTGGTTAAATAAAAGGAATGAGAAATATTGCTAATGTTCCTCTCAACCATCTTGACGTGTCTACAGGAGGACGAGGGGAGGACAATGCTGCAGCTGGAGAAGGACATCCGGTCACGGCTGGAGGTGACGATGAAACAGAAGAGTCAGAGGGTCAAGGAGCTCAAGACTCTGTCCAAGCAGGACCGGGAGCTGTGTGACATCATGTGTTCAGTCCCCTTCTGTATCGACGTGGACACGGTCCCATCCCTGGAACAACTGGACGGCTATCGCTCCTACCTCAACGATCTCACTAAAGAGAAGGTGTGCATGCTTCGTTGTTCATCTTTTTTCCTAGGATGTAGCCAGCATTTACGACCAGGAGTAGATGAATCCAGTGGTGCAACCCAGAAGACTGTAGCTCGGACACACGTTTTTAAAAGGGGTTAAAGTTCACAACGCGCTGGCTTTACGGTGGGACTCATTGGGTTAAAAAGCACAGACTCTAGGTTACTTTGAGGTGCAGTTCTTAAGTTTGAATATGCATGTGATGATCTAATATATAATAATATACTGTATATAGTAGACCTGTGTATATAGTTATAGTAGACCTACTGTATATAGTTATAGTAGACCTACTGTATATAGATATAGTATACCTACTGTATATAGTTATAGTAGACCTACAGTATATAGTTATAGTAGACCTACTGTATATAGTTATAGTAGACCTACTGTATATAGTTATAGCAGACCTACTGTATATAGTTATAGCAGACCTACTGTATATAGTTATAGCAGACCTACTGTATATAGATATAGTAGACCTACTGTATATAGTTATAGTAGACCTACTGTATATAGTTATAGTAGACCTACTGTATATAGTTATAGCAGACCTACTGTATATAGTTATAGCAGACCTACTGTATATAGTTATAGTAGACCTACTGTATATAGATATAGTAGACCTACTGTATATAGTAGACCTACTGTATATAGTAGACCTACTGTATATGTTATAGCAGACCTACTGTATATAGTTATAGTAGACCTACTGTATATAGTTATAGTAGACCTACTGTATATAGATATAGTAGACCTACTGTATATAGTTATAGTA
The DNA here is from genome assembly GCF_020615455.1 of Coregonus clupeaformis. Classification (NCBI taxonomy): domain Eukaryota; kingdom Metazoa; phylum Chordata; class Actinopteri; order Salmoniformes; family Salmonidae; genus Coregonus; species Coregonus clupeaformis. The sequence goes on along the minus strand of NW_025533755.1, from coordinate 120,379 downwards.
GACCTACTGTATATAGTTATAGTAGACCTACTGTATATAGTTATAGCAGACCTACTGTATATAGTTATAGCAGACCTACTGTATATAGTTATAGCAGACCTACTGTATATAGTTATAGTAGACCTACTGTATATAGATATAGTAGACCTACTGTATATAGTAGACCTACTGTATATAGTAGACCTACTGTATATAGTTATAGCAGACCTACTGTATATAGTTATAGCAGACCTACTGTATATAGTAGACCTACTGTATATAGTAGACCTACTGTATATAGTTATAGTAGACCTACTGTATATAGTAGACCTACTGTCTATAGTTATAGCAGACCTACTGTATATAGTTATAGTAGACCTACTGTATATAGATATAGTAGACCTACTGTATATAGTAGACCTACTGTATATAGTTATAGTAGACCTACTGTATATATTTATAGCAGACCTACTGTATATAGATATAGTAGACCTACTGTATATAGTTATAGTAGACCTACTGTATATATTTATAGCAGACCTACTGTATATAGTTATAGTAGATCTACTGTATATAGTTATAGTAGACCTACTGTATATAGTTATAGTAGACCTACTCTATATAGATATAGTAGACCTACTGTATATAGTAGACCTACTGTATATAGTTATAGTAGACCTACTGTATATAGTTATAGTAGACCTACTGTATATAGTTATAGCAGACCTACTGTATATAGTTATAGTAGACCTACTGTATATAGATATAGTAGACCTACTGTATATAGTTATAGTAGATCTACTGTATATAGTTATAGTAGATCTACTGTATATAGTTATAGTAGACCTACTGTATATAGTAGACCTACTGTATATAGTTATAGTAGACCTACTGTATATAGTAGACCTACTGTCTATAGTTATAGCAGACCTACTGTATATAGTTATAGTAGACCTACTGTATATAGATATAGTAGACCTACTGTATATAGTAGACCTACTGTATATAGTTATAGTAGACCTACTGTATATATTTATAGCAGACCTACTGTATATAGATATAGTAGACCTACTGTATATAGTTATAGTAGACCTACTGTATATATTTATAGCAGACCTACTGTATATAGTTATAGTAGATCTACTGTATATAGTTATAGTAGACCTACTGTATATAGTTATAGTAGACCTACTCTATATAGATATAGTAGACCTACTGTATATAGTAGACCTACTGTATATAGTTATAGTAGACCTACTGTATATAGTTATAGTAGACCTACTGTATATAGTTATAGTAGACCTACTGTATATAGTTATAGCAGACCTACTGTATATAGTTATAGTAGACCTACTGTATATAGATATAGTAGACCTACTGTATATAGTTATAGTAGATCTACTGTATATAGTTATAGTAGATCTACTGTATATAGTTATAGTAGACCTACTGTATATATTTATAGCAGACCTACTGTATATAGATATAGTAGACCTACTGTATATAGTAGACCTACTGTATATAGTTATAGTAGACCTACAGTATATAGTTATAGTAGACCTACTGTATATAGTTATAGTAGACCTACTGTATATAGTTATAGTAGACCTACTGTATATAGTTATAGTAGACCTACTGTCTATAGTTATAGTAGACCTACTGTCTATAGTTATAGCAGACCTACTGTATATAGTTATAGTAGACCTACTGTATATAGATATAGTAGACCTACTGTATATAGTAGACCTACTGTATATAGTTATAGTAGACCTACTGTATATAGTTATAGTAGACCTACTGTATATATTTATAGCAGACCTACTGTATATAGATATAGTAGACCTACTGTATATAGTAGACCTACTGTATATAGTTATAGTAGATCTACTGTATATAGATATAGTAGACCTACTGTATATAGTTATAGTAGACCTACTGTATATAGTTATAGTAGACCTACTGTATATAGTTATAGCAGAACTACTGTATATATTTATAGCAGACCTACTGTATATAGATATAGTAGACCTACTGTATATAGTAGACCTACTGTATATAGTAGACCTACTGTATATAGTTATAGTAGACCTACTGTATATAGTTATAGTAGACCTACTGTATATAGTTATAGTAGACCTACTGTATATAGTTATAGTAGACCTACTGTATATAGTTATAGTAGACCTACTGTATATAGTTATAGCAGACCTACTGTATATAGTTATAGTAGACCTACTGTATATAGATATAGTAGACCTACTGTATATAGTAGACCTACTGTATATAGTAGACCTACTGTATATAGTTATAGTAGACCTACTGTATATAGTAGACCTACTGTATATAGTTATAGTAGACCTACTGTATATAGATATAGTAGACATACTGTATATAGTAGACCTACTGTATATAGTTATAGTAGACCTACTGTATATAGTAGACCTACTGTATATAGTTATAGTATACATACTGTATATAGTAGACCTACTGTATATAGTTATAGTAGACCTACTGTATATAGTTATAGCAGACCTACTGTATATAGATATAGTATACCTACTGTATATAGTAGACCTACTGTATATAGTTATAGTAGACCTACTGTATATAGTTATAGTAGACCTACTGTATATATATATATAGTATACCTACTGTATATAGTTATAGTAGACCTACAGTATATAGTTATAGTAGACCTACTGTATATAGTTATAGTAGACCTTCTGTATATAGTTATAGTAGACCTACTGTATATAGATATAGTAGACCTACTGTATATAGTTATAGTAGACCTACTGTATATAGATATAGTAGACCTACTGTATATAGTTATAGTAGACCTACAGTATATAGTTATAGTAGACCTACTGTATATAGTTATAGCAGACCTACTGTATATAGTTATAGCAGACCTACTGTATATAGTTATAGCAGACCTACTGTATATAGATATAGCAGACCTACTGTATATAGTTATAGTAGACCTACTGTATATAGTTATAGTAGACCTACTGTATATAGTTATAGTAGACCTACTGTATATAGTTATAGCAGACCTACTGTATATAGTTATAGCAGACCTACTGTATATAGTTATAGCAGACCTACTGTATATAGTTATAGTAGACCTACTGTATATAGTTATAGTAGACCTACTGTATATAGATATAGTAGACCTACTGTATATAGTAGACCTACTGTATATAGTTATAGTAGACCTACTGTATATAGTTATAGTAGACCTACTCTATATAGATATAGTAGACCCTACTGTATATAGTAGACCTACTGTATATAGTTATAGTAGACCAACTGTATATAGTTATAGCAGACCTACTGTATATAGTTATAGTAGACCTACTGTATATAGATATAGTAGACCTACTGAATATAGTAGACCTACTGTATATAGTAGACCTACTGTATATAGTTATGGTAGACCTACTGTATATAGTTATAGCAGACCTACTGTATATAGTTATAGCAGACCTACTGTATATAGTTATAGCAGACCTACTGTATATAGTTATAGTAGACCTACTGTATATAGTAGACCTACTGTATATAGTTATAGTAGACCTACTGTATATATTTATAGCAGACCTACTGTATATAGATATAGTAGACCTACTGTATATAGTAGACCTACTGTATATAGTTATAGTAGACCTACTGTATATAGTTATAGTAGACCTACTGTATATAGTTATAGTAGACCTACTGTATATAGTTATAGTAGACCTACTATATATAGTTATAGTAGACCTACTGTATATAGTTATAGTAGACCTACTGTTTATAGTTATAGTAGACCTACTGTATATAGTTATAGTAGACCTACTGTATATAGTTATAGTAGACCTACTGTATATAGTAGACCTACTGTATATAGTTATAGTAGACCTACTGTATATAGTAGACATACTGTATATAGTTATAGTAGACCTACTGTATATAGATATAGTAGACCTACTGTATATAGTAGACCTACTGTATATAGTTATAGTAGACCTACTGTATATAGTAGACCTACTGTATATAGTTATAGTAGACCTACTGTATATAGTAGACCTACTGTATATAGTTATAGCAGACCTACTGTATATAGATATAGTAGACCTACTGTATATAGTAGACCTACTGTATATAGTTATAGTAGACCTACTGTATATAGTTATAGTAGACCTACAGTATATAGTTATAGTAGACCTACAGTATATAGTTATAGTAGACCTACTGTATATAGTTATAGCAGACCTACTGTATATAGTTATAGCAGACCTACTGTATATAGATATAGTAGACCTACTGTATATAGTAGACCTACTGTATATAGTTATAGTAGACCTACTGTATATAGTTATAGTAGACCTACTGTATATAGTAGACCTACTGTATATAGTTATAGCAGACCTACTGTATATAGATATAGTAGACCTACTGTATATAGTAGACCTACTGTATATAGTAGACCTACTGTATATAGTTATAGCAGACCTACTGTATATAGTTATAGCAGACCTACTGTATATAGTAGACCTACTGTATATAGTAGACCTACTGTATATAGTTATAGTAGACCTACTGTATATAGTTATAGTAGACCTACTGTATATAGTAGACCTACTGTATATAGTTATAGTAGACCTACAGTATATAGTTATAGTAGACCTACTGTATATAGTTATAGTAGACCTACTGTATATAGTTATAGCAGACCTACTGTATATAGTTATAGCAGACCTACTGTATATAGTAATAGTAGACCTACTGTATATAGATATAGTAGACCTACTGTATATAGTAGACCTACTGTATATAGTAGACCTACTGTATATAGTTATAGTAGACCTACTGTATATATTTATAGCAGACCTACTGTATATAGATATAGTAGACCTACTGTATATAGTAGACCTACTGTATATAGTAGACCTACTGTATATAGTTATAGTAGACCTACTGTATATAGTTATAGTAGACCTACTGTATATAGTTATAGTAGACCTACTCTATATAGATATAGTAGACCTACTGTATATAGTAGACCTACTGTATATAGTTATAGTAGACCTACTGTATATAGTTATAGCAGACCTACTGTATATAGTTATAGTAGACCTACTGTATATAGATATAGTAGACCTACTGTATATAGTAGACCTACTGTATATAGTAGACCTACTGTATATAGTTATAGCAGACCTACTGTATATAGTTATAGCAGACCTACTGTATATAGTAGACCTACTGTATATAGTAGACCTACTGTATATAGTTATAGTAGACCTACTGTATATAGTAGACCTACAGTATATAGTTATAGTAGACCTACAGTATATAGTTATAGTAGACCTACTGTATATAGTTATAGTAGACCTACTGTATATAGTAGACCTACTGTATATAGTAGACCTACTGTATATAGTTATAGCAGACCTACTGTATATAGTTATAGTAGACCTACTGTATATAGTTATAGCAGACCTACTGTATATAGTTATAGTAGACCTACTGTATATAGTAGACCTACTGTATATAGTTATAGCAGACCTACTGTATATAGTTATAGTAGACCTACTGTATATAGTTATAGCAGACCTACTGTATATAGTTATAGCAGACCTACTGTATATAGTTATAGTAGACCTACTGTATATAGTAGACCTACTGTATATAGTAGACCTACTGTATATAGTAGACCTACTGTATATAGTTATAGCAGACCTACTGTATATAGATATAGTAGACCTACTGTATATAGTTATAGTAGACCTACTGTATATAGTTATAGTAGACCTACTGTATATAGTTATAGTAGACCTACTGTATATAGTTATAGTAGACCTACTGTATATAGTTATAGCAGACCTACTGTATATAGTTATAGCAGACCTACTGTATATAGATATAGTAGACCTACTGTATATAGTAGACCTACTGTATATAGTTATAGTAGACCTACTGTATATAGTTATAGTAGACCTACTGTATATAGCAGACCTACTGTATATAGTTATAGCAGACCTACTGTATATAGATATAGTAGACCTACTGTATATAGTAGACCTACTGTATATAGTTATAGCAGACCTACTGTATATAGATATAGTAGACCTACTGTATATAGTAGACCTACTGTATATAGTAGACCTACTGTATATAGTAGACCTACTGTATATAGTTATAGTAGACCTACTGTATATAGTTATAGTAGACCTACTGTATATAGTTATAGCAGACCTACTGTATATAGTTATAGTAGACCTACTGTATATAGTTATAGCAGACCTACTGTATATAGTTATAGTAGACCTACTGTATATAGTAGACCTACTGTATATAGTTATAGCAGACCTACTGTATATAGTTATAGCAGACCTACTGTATATAGATATAGTAGACCTACTGTATATAGTAGACCTACTGTATATAGTTATAGTAGACCTACTGTATATAGTTATAGTAGACCTACTGTATATAGTAGACCTACTGTATATAGATATAGTAGACCTACTGTATATACAGTGGGGGGAAAAAAGTATTTAGTCAACCACCAATTGTGCAAGTTCTCCCACTTAAAAAGATGAGAGAGGCCTGTAATTTTCATCATAGGTACACGTCAACTATGACAGACAAAATGAGAAAAAAATATCCAGAAAATCACATTGTAGGATTTTTTATGAATTTATTTGCAAATTATGGTGGAAAATAAGTATTTGGTCACCTACAAACAAGCAAGATTTCTGGCTCTCACAGACCTGTAACTTATTCTTTAAGAGGCTCCTCTGTCCTCCACTCGTTACCTGTATTAATGGCACCTGTTTGAACTTGTTATCAGTATAAAAGACACCTGTCCACAACCTCAAACAGTCACACTCCAAAATCCACTATGGCCAAGACCAAAGAGCTGTCAAAGGACACCATAAACAAAATTGTAGACCTGCACCAGGCTGGGAAGACTGAATCTGCAATAGGTAAGCAGCTTGGTTTGAAGAAATCAACTGTGGGAGCAATTATTAGAAAATGGAAGACATATAAGACCACTGATAATCTCCCTCGATCTGGGGCTCCACGCAAGATCTCACCCCGTGGGGTCAAAATGATCACAAGAACGGTGAGCAAAAATCCCAGAACCACACGGGGTGACCTAGTGAATGACCTGCAGAGAGCTGGGACCAAAGTAACAAAGCCTACCATCAGTAACACACTACGCCGCCAGGGACTCAAATCCTGCAGTGCCAGATGTGTCCCCCTGCTTAAGCCAGTACATGTCCAGGCCCGTCTGAAGTTTGCTAGAGTGCATTTGGATGATCCTGAAGAGGATTGGGAGAATGTCATATGGTCAGATGAAACCAAAATAGAACTTTTTGGTAAAAACTCAACTCGTCGTGTTTGGAGGACAAAGAATGCTGAGTTGCATCCAAAGAACACCATACCTACTGTAAAGCATGGGGGTGGAAACATCATGCTTTGGGGCTGTTTTTCTGCAAAGGGACCAGGACGACTGATCCGTGTAAAGGAAAGAATGAATGGGGCCATGTATCGTGAGATTTTGAGTGAAAACCTCCTTCCATCAGCAAGGGCATTGAAGATGAAACGTGGCTGGGTCTTTCAGCACGACAATGATCACAAACACACGCCCGGGCAACGAAGGAGTGGCTTCGTAAGAAGCATTTCAAGGTCCTGGAGTGGCCTAGCCAGTCTCCAGATCTCAACCCCATAGAAAATCTTTGGAGGGAGTTGAAAGTCCGTGTTGCCCAGTGACAGCCCCAAAACATCACTGCTCTAGAGGAGATCTGCATGGAGGAATGGGCCAAAATACCAGCAACAGTGTGTGAAAACCTTGTGAAGACTTACAGAAAACGTTTGACCTGTGTCATTGCCAACAAAGGGTATATAACAAAGTATTGAGAAACTTTTGTTATTGACCAAATACTTATTTTCCACCATAATTTGCAAATAAATTCATTAAAAATCCTACAATGTGATTTTCTGGATTTTTTTTCTTCTCATTTTGTCTGTCATAGTTGACGTGTACCTATGATGAAAATTACAGGCCTCTCTCATCTTTTTAAGTGGGAGAACTTGCACAATTGGTGGCTGACTAAATACTTTTTTCCCCCACTATAGTAGACCTACTGTATATAGTTATAGTAGACCTACTGTATATAGTTATAGTAGACCTACTGTATATAGTTATAGTAGACCTACTGTATATAGCAGACCTACTGTATATAGTTATAGTAGACCTACTGTATATAGTTATAGTAGACCTACTGTATATAGTAGACCTACTGTATATAGTTATAATAGACCTACTGTATATAGTTATAGCAGACCTACTGTATATAGTTATAGTAGACCTACTGTATATAGTTATAGTAGACCTGTATATAGTTATAGTAGACCTACTGTATATAGTTATGGTAGACCTACTGTATATACACTGCTCAAAAAAATAAAGGGAACACTAAAATAACACATCCTAGATCTGAATGAATTAAATAATTTTATTAAATACTTTTTTTTTTTACATAGTTGAATGTGCTGACAACAAAATCACACAAAAATTATCAATGGAAATCAAATGTATCAACCCATGGAGGTCTGGATTTGGAGTCACCCTCAAAATTAAAGTGGAAAACCACACTACAGGCTGATCCAACTTTGATGTAATGTCCTTAAAACAAGTCAAAATGAGGCTCAGTAGTGTGTGTGGCCTCCATGTGCCTGTATTTACATTTACGTCATTTAGCAGACGCTCTTATCCAGAGCGACTTACAAATTGGTGCATTCACCTTATAGCCAGTGGGATAACCACTTTACAATTTATATATTTATTTTTTTGGTGGGGGTAGAAGGATTACTTTATCCTATCCCAGGTGTTCGTTAAAGAGGTGGGGTTTCAAATGTCTCCGGAAGGTGGTGAGTGACTCCGCTGTCCTGGCGTCGTGAGGGAGCTTGTTCCACCATTGGGGTGCCAGAGCAGCGAACAGTTTTGACTGAGCTGAGCGGGAACTGTGCTTCAGCAGAGGTAGGGGAGCCAGCAGGCCAGAGGTGGATGAACGCAATGCCCTCGTTTGGGTGTAGGGACTGATCAGAGCCTGAAGGTACGGAGGTGCCGTTCCCCTCACAGCTCCGTAGGCAAGCACCATGGTCTTGTAGCAGATGCGAGCTTCAACTGGAAGCCAGTGTAGTGTGCGGAGGAGCGGGGTGACGTGAGAGAACTTGGGAAGGTTGAACACCAGACGGGCTGCGGCATTCTGGATGAGTTGTAGGGGTTTAATGGCACAGGCAGGGAGCCCAGCCAACAGCGAGTTGCAGTAATCCAGACGGGAGATGACAAGTGCCTGGATTAGGACCTGTGCCGCTTCCTGTGTAAGGCAGGGTCGTACTCTCCGAATGTTGTAGAGCATGAACCTACAGGATCGGGTCACGCCAAGGCTCTTCGCACTCTGGGAGGAGGACACAACGGAGTTGTCAACCGTGATGGCGAGATCATGGAACGGGCAGTCCTTCCCCGGGAGGAAGAGCAGCTCCGTCTTGCCAAGGTTCAGCTTGAGGTGGTGATCCGTCATCCATACTGATATGTCTGCCAGACATGCAGAGATGCGATTCGCCACCTGGTTATCAGAAGGGGGAAAGGAGAAGATTAGTTGTGTCATCTGCGTAGCAATGATAGGAGAGGCCATGTGAGGATATGACAGAGCCAAGTGACTTGGTGTATAGCGAGAATAGGAGAGGGCCTAGAACTGAGCCCTGGGGGACACCAGTGGTGAGAGCACGTGGTGCGGAGACAGCTTTCTCGCCACGCCACTTGGTAGGAGCGACCGGTCAGGTAGGACGCAATCCAAGAGTGAGCCGCGCCGGAGATGCCCAGCTCGGAGAGGGTGGAGAGGAGGATCTGATGGTTCACAGTATCAAAGGCAGCAGACAGGTCTAGAAGGACAAGAGCAGAGGAGAGAGAGTTAGCTTTAGCAGTGCGGAGAGCCTCCGTGACACAGAGAAGAGCAGTCTCAGTTGAATGACCAGTCTTGAAACCTGACTGGTTTGGATCAAGAAGGTAATTCTGAGAGAGATAGCAAGAGAGTTGGCTAAAGACGGCACGCTCAATAGTTTTGGAGAGAAAATAAAGAAGGGATACTGGTCTGTAGTTGTTGACATCGGAAGGATCGAGTGTTGGTTTTTTGAGAAGGGGTGCAACTCTCGCTCTCTTGACGACGGAAGGGACATATCCAGCGGTCAAGGATGAGTTGATCAGCGAGGTGAGGTAAGGGGAGAAGGTCACCGGAGATGGTCTGGAGAAGAGAGGAGGGGATAGGGTCAAGCCGGCAGGTTGTTGGGCTTCCTAAGCCAGTTTTAATGGCAAGTAAGCCTTATGTCCACATAGGATTGAACAGGATTAAGTAAGTAAATATGGTAGTCTAACACTCTCTGTTCATTCAGACAATCTTGGTTTCATTAAGTTGAGGATTATGCTCTCTCCGTTCTGTGTTCCAGGATCGTCGCCACAGTGAGTTTGTGGGCATCAAGCGTCAGATCATTGTGTGTATGGAGGAGCTGGACCAGCTGCCGGACACCAGCTTTGAGAGGGACGTGGTGTGTGAGGACGAGGAGGCCTTCTGTCTGTCCAACGACAACATCACAGCTCTCCAACTGCTGCTGGGACAGGTGAGGGGAACTGCTGAAGTCTGTTCAGTTACATTGTGGAATGTCATGAATGGAGCTGTCGTGATTCTTTTAGTCTACGTCAGAGAGGAATGTTTGTTCTACATAACATTTTTCTATCTGAACATTGAACAATTTGATACTCTGTGTCCAAATTATGTAAATGTAGTATGTTATATTATTTGTATATGTATGGTATTTCATTTTTACAAATGCGTCCCATATGCCATCTTCTTTGTCAGTCATCAGCTCGTCACCTGACGGTCTTGTTGTGTTATTCTCAGCTGGAGGATCGTAAGACGGAGAATGAGCTGGTGTGCAACTCCTACCGCAGTAAGATCCGGGAGCTGTGGGAGAGACTGGGGGTCCCCCAGGAGGAACGAGAGGGCATGTCAGAACACGTGGTCCAGTCCAGGAAGAAAAACATGGAGGCTGTGAGCATTTTTCTTTCTTTCATATTTTTTCACAGCTACGGCACTCTTCTCGTATTCCAAATGTGTAATTATGTACGTAACCTGTCAGGCTGATCAGATATGGACATACTTGTGGCGAAATGGAGAGGCCTAATGTCCTTGGTCCAGTGAAGGATGCAGTGGCTCGATACAGTTATATTCAGGAAAATGTTGAATTACATATTAATTTACCTTGTTACCATACATGTTTGCAGTGGCAAGGGATGCATTCAGAATACCTACAACAAACCATAGCCCTGAGTAGAATGATTCAGAATACCTACAACAAACCATAGCCCTGAGTAGAATGATTTAGAATACCTACAACAAACCATAGCCTTTTCAAGTTGACTAATACGTTATCGCCTAAGGTTTGAATGGAATGTCAGAACTATAATTGATTGATTGATTATTTTTATTTTTTTACTGACTGACGTTTGCTGTTCCTTCCTCCAGTTAGAAGCGGAGTGCCGGCGCCTGGAGGAGCTGAAAATGAGGAACATGAGGAATGTGATAGAAGCCGTCAGGGCTGAGGTGGCTCTGTTCTGGGAGAAGTGTTACTACAGCCTGGAGCAGAGACAAGCCTTCGCACCCTACTATGATGGTCAGTCTGACAGTTTGACCGTAATGTCATTGAGTGTTGTTCATTGGGGTACACCGTAGCAACACATTTTGCAACGGACTGCTAAAAATTGTAACGTTTCTAATTGGACGGTAGTCCAGATAACTGCGCCCTGTTCTCTTCCATTTTGGTGACTAATGAACTCGTGAACACAACCCTGGTTGTCCTACTGAGATTTGGTACAATACGTGTTCTTCAGCTGACTACACAGAGGAGCTGCTGAACCTACACGAGGCTGAGCTCCTGAGTCTGAAGAGGCATTATGAAGACCACAGGGAGCTGTTTGAAGGAGTCAGCCGGTGGCAAGAGAGCTGGACTCTGTTCCTAAGACTGGAGGTGAGCGCTTGGTGAATACGAAGCGTTCTCGTTTACAGATATTCAGCAAACATTTTTTGTAGCGCTAACGAAATAATGCACATTGTTGAAGAAAAGCTTCATATTAAAATCGCACTGCAAAAATGTTATTGATGCTTACTGTATCTTTTGCACTATGAAGATGTCACCCATTGAGTCAACTGTTTGACCCCACCATTCATGTGTTTTCAAGTGGTCCTCTGTATTGTGGTTCTCTGTAGCTCAATTGGTAGAGCTTGTAACGCCAGGGTAGTGGGTTCGATCCCCGGGACCACCCATACGTAAAAAATGTATGCACACATGACTGTAAGTCGCTTTGGATAAAAGCGTCTGCTAAATGGCATATTATTATTATTATTATTAAGTGTGTTTCAAGTGACTGTATTATGAACACTGTTGAACTCTCCACAGAAAAAGGTGACCGATCCTTCTAGATTCAACAACCGAGGAGGGAACCTACTCAAAGAGGAGAAGCAAAGAGCTGAACTGCAGAAAAGCCTGCCAAAGGTGAGGAGAAGTTGCGATTTTTTAAAATGTTAATTAGTTAGTACTTTACCCACAGGCTGTCCGAATACTGACTAGCTGGCCTGTTTTGGTTCTATATTTCTTGCTGTTTTTATTGTGTGGGATCTATTACATAGGGGGATATTACACTTTTTTTAAGCATGTTTTCTCACGTGTTCCAGTTGGAGAAGAGCCTGAAGACCCAGATAGACCTATGGGAGGAGGAGCAGTACAGAGACTTCCTGGTTAATGGACAGCGGTTCCTTCAGTTCGTACAGGAGCAGTGGGAACTACTGCGACTGGAGAAGGAGCGGGAGAAGAATGAGAGGGTGAGGATAAAGACAACAGCCCTGTTTTCAGTGCTTTTAAAATGTGCTTCCTGCCTTCCGCGAGGTAATCACTGATCAAACACGACTAAATAAAACGTTGATCAGATTGCAATCACCGAACTTCCTGAACCAATCGTGTCGTAATCGGATCAGTGATTTCTTCGAGGAAGAGCAGAGAAAAAAATGATTAAAACGGTAGTGATGATCTGGTTCAGAAGAGAATGTTGACTGTGATCTGTGAAACAAACAGCAACTGAAGAAGAGCCAGCAGATAGAACAAGACATGCTGTATGGCACTGCTCAACGAACCCCTTCCAAAAGACACCTTGCAGGGACCCCTACGCCTGGAAAAGCAAGAAAGGTCAAATCACCTGTTTTTTTTGGTCATTTTAATTGATTCGTCACTATTGTGGTTGTTTTTTTAAGGGGATTAAATTCAAGCTGTTTTTATTTTATAAATATATTACCATTGTCAGTTTTTAGTTTATTCGTAATTCAGCATTTTAATAAAAAACGGGAGCACTGAAGTACTTTTCTCTACAATAAAGCCATCGTCTCTTTATGTCTTCTTGGTGACTTAACGTGGTCCTGTATTTTCCCACTCCTCTCCCAGCTCAATGCCACTAGCAGCATCTCCGGCTCTACTCCTAACAGCACCTTACGCTCTGCCTTCGGAGGAACCACGTGTCAGTCCCCAGTCCCCAGGCTGCCCACGTCTGTCAGCAAGGTTGGTATTGCACTCGGCGTCTGTGTTCAAGCAAAGACAAACTCCATTTTTTTGTGTGTGTGTGTGTTGTTTTTATGCCTAAGGAAAATAACTGCCTTCTAACACCACCCTCATAGCTTCCTCAGAGGACCCCGAGTCGTGTTGGAAGAACCCCCCGTACGTTGGAGAGGAACAAGGAGAACGTCTCCCACCCGAACGCCGCGGCTCTGAGCAGTGTGTTCAGAACCCCGGCCCGTAGCCCCGCCTCACGCCGTAACATCAGCATTAACACTGTCGCCGGCACCTATTCTGAATTTTCGGTAATTTCCAACCCCATTTCCTAGGTCAATCACCTACCCACCAATGATTTTTAAACCCAGCAACTCACAATCCAATCAGAGATGAGTGGCTGTGTCTTTCTGTGTGTCCAGTGAGAGAATAGCACCAGGTTTTATACTCACCAGTCTTACTCTGAGAGTGGGATACGTTTTTAAGTGGAGGTTTAGCATGCTATCATGGATAGCTGAAATAGACCGTTTCTTTTCTCTTTGACCATCTAACTATATATTCTATTTTAGAAGGATTTTGTCAACATTGAATCCACTGCCATTTCCAGTTCTGTATGAATGAACGTTTAATTGAATGCCATAACAATAAGTGAGCCTCCCCGTGCTAAATGGCTAACCAAGAGCCTGGTCCGGTTCGGTTGGCCTAACCATCTTGTGAGGAGAAATTTTATAAACATTTTATTAAAGATCAAACTAACACTTTGTTGAACTGGACTGTGTGTTGCTGGGTTTTCAGATCAGTTTTAATATTGCAGTGAAATTTTGGGTTCTATCAATTTCATTTTTTTTCACTCCAACCCCTCACCAAATTTGATTAGTTCATAGACCAATAAGAGTTCCAATAACCGCTAGTTTTCCCCGCCCCACTCAGACCACTCCCGGACACTCTTTACGGGAAGTTAGTTTATTTTTTTTCAATCACTTTGGTGCAATTTTCACAACTAAGCACAAATTTAAAACGGATCATCAAAATGGCTAATGTTTTTAAAACTCTACGCACATTTTCAATTGACTGAGTACAGCAAACAATCACTTGTTCACTGCACCAAATCACAGTATCTGCTTTTCAAAATGCAATATTCACTTAACCTTTTTGATCTTATTTTTGTCCTTTTCACAATCTTAATCAAACTGCTCAACTTAACCAAAAGTATGAAGTGCCTATAACGTATATAGTTTAACTGCTGAACTCTAAAATGATTTTGACCTAATGTATCAATTTGACAAATTTTATTTTGGAAGGTAAAACCAAATCATATATGGGTGTGGCTGTAAATACATCATCCTCCATCAGCCAGTGTACTTCAATGGGACGGTCAAACTATGCTGCCATTTAGAATGAGTGTACAATGCACTGGTGAAATACCTGGGTTGTACAGAATATATTCCACTCAACTGAATGTCTTTGATACTGATGCTTTTCAAAACAGAGACTGTATCAGTTGACAAGTCATGTCGGAAAGGTGATCTTGTACAATGTCGCATGCAGATATGGCACAACACCGTGCTACGTTTTTACAGTAGCCAACTGCTTTACAATAACCCTTTCTGATGATTTGTCCTACATACAGTAAGTACTATAGAGGGATAATGAAACTAAGACTGAAATATTTCTCAACATGCTCACAACCTGCCATTGGATACAAATTATAAAAATAATTGTGCATGTCAAATACTGTATGGGGAAAAATGTACCATCTGTTCTTCAGCAATTCAAAAATAACCGTTTTGAAATGTGTATCTTGTATTTTTTTGCTATTGTTTAAATGGTAGTTAAAATGACTAAATGGTGAGCCTATCATCTGATGTATTGGTGACTAAACAAAATGTTCTCATGGTATTTCACGGAAAACTTTGATTTTGCACGAATGACTCCGTGGTACAAGATGAGTGAAACAAAGGTTCTGAACATAAGATGGGGGGACATTACAAGTGTGATCAGTTTAGAATTTTTACTTAGTTTTGAAAATATATACCACTTGCATCTGAAAAATGTGCCAGTGATTGAAAGAAACAAAAGGGATGTTTCACTCAAAACAATTCTACATGATTTTTTCCACTTACCTCCAAGACAGATTTGCCTTATTTGAATTCTTGTATTTTGATCTTCTGTATGGGCGGTTCACTTTGTTTTTTTAAATATCTATTCTCCTCCACAGCAAGTTCTCTCAAAAGCTTCCAAATCTAACTTCAAGACAGGACATCTAAACTCTACTGTTACTCATCTCTGAGCTGAGGGATCAGACACAACTGCACCTGTCCCTGATTCATCCCGCTAAGACACCGTTCGGCCTTGAGTTTATCACCGTTTCTGTCCCTGTCCATGTCTAGATAAAGAAAATGTATTAACGCCTACTGAATATAATCCATTAGGATCAGAACAGAACCCTGCGTCTCTCAGCGCAACTGTGTTCTATCGCTGAGGTTTCCAAACTACTGCATCGATCCTGAATCCTACATCTTCACTCTGGCCTGGGGGTCTTTTCAGTTTTAATCACTGTTTGTTGTCGGTGTCCATGTCTAGATGAAGACGTGTCAACACCTACTGAATGTACTGAGCTCTACTGAACTTTTAAATACTCTTGTCAGATTTGTAATATAATTATTTTTTATTTGATTTTTAAGCTTTGATCTGAGATGAATGAAATGTTGGGAGGACTTGCTAGACCTACGTAAAAAGAGTTTATGAAACAACCTCTGTTCATAACGCTCCCATGATTTTTGTTTTAGAAATCATCCATGCTGGTGCTAGAGTAAATTGTTGTACTTCATATAATTATGGGTTGGGGGGGTTGTCGCAAATGATGACTATTCTGTCATATAAACATTAGCTTTACACTACATTCAGTCATTCTTATTCACAGCTGAAATGGGAATCATATTAGAGAGAAGCAAAAGGCATACTCTTGTTGGTGATTTCTTTGAAAACTGTAAATAAATGCTTTCAAATTAGCCTTATTTTTTCTGTTGTCTTAAGAGATTCTCCGGTACTAAATGTTTTCAAATGAGCATCAATTTTTCTGTTGTCTTAAAGATTCTCCGGTACTGAATTCCAACACAGGCACACCTCATTGTACTGAATTAGGTGATCACATGAACCAAATCTTATTTAACAAGGAAAAGTATAAAAACTACTGCTGTGGTCATCACTATCTTCTTGCAATAGGACCAGCTGGATGGTAAAAACAGTGCTAATAATACCTCAAAAGTAATATTAATCAAAAAATAACTATTGACCATGCCAAAAGAGTTGAAAAGGAAAGTTTTGAGTGAGGAAAAGAAGGATTCAATTCTGGCTTTACTGGCAGAGGGATACAGTGAGCGTCAGGTTGCTTCCATCCTTAAAATGTCAAAGACGGCGGTTCATAAGAACAACGTCAAGCAGCAGACATTGTGGACAACAAAGCTACAGACCGACAGAGGGCGAAAATGACTCTCTACTGACCAGGATGACCGCCAACTCATTCGAATGTCACTCAACAACCGTAGGATGACATCAAGTGACCTACAAAAAGAATGGCGAACGGCAGCTGGGGTGAAGTGCACAGCGAGTTCGAAACAGGCTCCTAGGGGCAGGGCTGAAGTCGTGCAAAGCTAGAAAAAAGCCCTTCATCAATGAGAAGCAAAGAAGAGCCAGGCTGATGTTTGCAAAAGACCATAAGGATTGGACCGTAGAGGACTGGAGGAAGGTCATCTTCTCTGATGAGTCCAATTTTCAGCTTTGCCCAACACCTGGTCGTCTAATGGTTAGACGGAGACCTGGAGAGGCCTACAAGCCACACCGTCTTGCACCCACTATGACATTTGGTGGAGGTAGCTTAGTGGGTAAGAGCGTTGTGCCAGTAACCGAAAGGTCGCTGGTTCTAATCCCCGAGCCGACTAGGTGAAAAATTTGTCGATGTGCCCTTGAGCAAGGCACTTAACCCTAATTGCTCTGGATAAGAGCGTCTGCTAAATGACAAAAAAGAAGAAAAAAAAAGAAAAAAATATGATCTGGGGGTGCTTCAGCAAGGCTGGAATCGGGCAGATTTGTCTTTGTGAAGGACGCATGAATCAAGCCACGTACAAGGTTGTCCTGGAAGAAAACTTGCTTCCTTTTGCTCTGACATTGTTCCCCAACTCTGAGGATTGTTTTTTCCAGCAGGACAATGCACCATGCCACACAGCCAGGTCAATCAAGGTGTGGATGGAGGACCACCAGATCAAGACCCTGTCATGGCCAGCCCAATCTCCAGACCTGAACCCCATTGAAAACTTCTGAAATGTGATCAAGAGGAAGATGGATGGTCACAAGCCATCAAACAAAGCCGAGCTGCTTGAATTTTTGCGCCAGGAGTGGCATAAAGTCACCCAACATCAATGTGAAAGACTGGTGGAGAGCATGCCAAGACGCATGAAAGCTGTGATTGAAAATCAGGGTTATTCCACCAAATATTGATTTCTGTACCCTTCCTAAGTTAAAACATTAATATTGTGTTATTTAAAAATGAACATGAAGTTTTTTTTCTTTGCATTATTCGAGGTCTGACAACATCTGCATCCAGTTGTCATTTTCTGCAAATAAATGCTCTAAATGACAATATTTTTATTTGGAATTTGGGAGAAATGTTGTCAGTAGTTTATAGAATAAAACAAAAATGTTAATTTCACCCAAACACATACCTATAAATAGTAAATCCAGAGAAACGTATATTTTTGCAGTGGTCTCTTAATTTTTTCCAGAGCTGTATGTGCACCACTACCCACGTCTGCATCTTGCTAGCTGTCACTCAAATGGCAGGGTCTGAATCCCATTGGCTAGGGGGATGGCCCACGCGGGAGGAAATGTAGGGAAAACGGAACCGCACAGCTTCCAGTAAACAGTCGCTTTCAAATTTGAGATCCTGTGGCTAATTGGGGTAAACCTGTAAATCTGCTCATAGATTATGCATGTATGAACTACGCCAAAAGCAGGAGGTTTATAAAATACTAGTCACCAAAGTTCCGGAGCATGTATTGGATGTTACAGTATTAGTGTAAAAAAGATAGGGCAATCTGGTGAAAATAAATGTTTACTCAAATTAATCCAGCACAAATCGAGCTTTTATCTTTAAATACATCATAAACATATATTCTGATGGGGAGTAAAAACCATGGCGGTGTTCATAAATTGACTGAAACATGGACTGCCTGCACTTCAACAAAACAAATGTTTGTTTTCCGTTTAAAAACGTTCTGCTACGGTGTGCCCTACTGAACATGACCCATTAAAAAGGTTACTATGTTTGCTGCACATTTATCTCCATAACTACTCAGCAGTATAACAGACCATACTAGTTCATATTTAGCTGTGGCGTGTCATGAGTTCCTCCAGTGCCCTCTCCCGGTGGTTCTCGTGGACCAGTAGAACCTCTTTGATGGCACTCCGCTGAAAACCCATTTCATTGAACTGAGTCAGGAGACGCAGAAACTCACCAGCCTGGAATAAGAGTTCATTATAGAGTGGGAATAAATAACGAATAAAAAATATAAAACTTATATTTACAATTTATTTTGCATTCTATGGGGGGCTGGTTTCCCTGGACCCAGATTATGCCTAATCTTGGAATAAAGATCCTAAATTGAGAAACTCTATTGAAAGTGCTTCATAGTCCAAAACTAGGCATAAAGGAGAATGAATCTATTTTGTATCTAAATGGCATGTATAGCAGGGTCCAGACACTTCTTTGCGATTTCACTTGTTTTTAAGAAATGTACCTCAACCAGCGAGTCACTTCCTCATCCTCGTGGAATACGGGGGCTCTGAAACAACATAAACAAAGGCTCCAGAAACACCCAAATAGGTCCTTTTAGAAACGGATCAACTCTCAGTATAGTGATGCAGGTCTTTCGATGTTGTACACATGAAATTGTGTCATTCCGAAGTTTATCCGCAACGTTATACTTCCTGCTAAAATGGACGGAGAAGTTTCACTCGAGTTGCAACAAAATTGACTATAACATTGCGGATAAAGATCGGAATGACCCAATTTTAGTGCATAGCCTCTAAAGACCTGCATCACTATACGGAGAGCTTTTCCGTTTCTAAAAGGATTTATTTGGGTGTTTTTTGGAGCATTTCTTCAGAGCCCCCATACTCAGGGCCGGGTTCAGACCCCTTGACTTTGTCCACATTTTGTTAGGTTACAGCCTTATTCTAAAACATTTCTATTTGTGTCCCAAGGGGTCAGAATACTTTCCGAAGGCACTGTGTGTGTGTGTGGATATATATATTGTCGTAGTAAATATTAAAATGTTATAGCTTGGTCTGACTAAAATCTTGTGCATGACCCATTTTAATGTTAGGAGCTTGTTTTCAGTCAATGCTGTTCCTATGCAAGAACAATGGACAGAGCCAATATCTTCTCAAGGACAACTCCCACGCCACAGGCCACAATCTGGTTGCTCCCCACGAGACTTTCCTTTGAGAACATACACACATTCACACACACATCTCCATGCATACGCACACTCATCCTCATGCCTCACGAGTTACGCACACACACAAACTGCACATCTTTCTACTGGTCGGTGCCTAGGGCAGAGGACTCTGCCGTGCACAAAATGGGGCTTCTACTCTGGACAGAGCAGACCCGCCTCCTACGCTTCGGGAACCAATCAAGGGACTAGAAGAAGGACCCCTTCCTTTGTGTTGCATTGTATAAAGTAATGCTGAAAACTCTGTTTTTGATCCCTTTTCAACTGTCTCGATAAGAGGCAACTGAAATGGGTCCATGCATGTAGCTTGAGCAGATACCAGCTATCTCTGTGTTTAATAAACTGCCTTTTGCTTAAACATATTCCTCTCCGTCTAGCGTCGTTGGTTCTGTACTTCCTCTCCTGTATGGTTTCACCAACAATATATATATATACACACACACACACACTACCGTTCAAAAGTTTGGGGTCACTTAGAAATGTCCTTGTTTTCCATGAACACATACATTAAATGAGTTTGAATAGGAAATATAGCAAAATGCATAGGAAACGTAGTCATTGACAAGGTTAGAAATAATTATTTTTAATATAAATAATAATTGTGTCCTTCAAACTTTGCTTTCGTCAAAGAATCCTCCATTTGCAGCAATTACAGCCTTGCAAACCTTTTGGCATTCTAGTTGTCAATTTGTTGAGGTAATCTGAAGAGATTTCACCCCATGCTTCCTGAAGCACCTCCCACAAGTTGGATTGGCTTGATGGGCACTTCTTACGTACCATACGGTCAAACTGCTCCCACAACAGCTCAATAGGGTTGAGATCCGGTGACTGTGCTGGCCACTCCATTATAGACAGAATACCAGCTGACTGCTTCTTCCCTAAATAGTTATTGCATAGTTTGGAGCTGTGCTTTGGGTGAATGTCCTGTTGTAGGAGGAAATTGGCTCCAATCAAGCGCCGTCCACAGGGTATGGCATGGCGTTGCAAAATGGAGTGATAGCCTTCCTTCTTCAAGATCCCTTTTACCCTGTACAAATCTCCCACTTCACCACCACCAAAGCACCCCCAGACCATCACATTGCCTCCACCATGCTTGACTGATGGCATCAAGCACTCCTCCAGCATCTTTTCATTTGGTCTGCATCTCACAACTGTTCTTTGTGATGATAACACCTCAAACTCCGATTCGTCTGTCCATAACACTTTTTTCCAATCTTCCTCTGTGCAGTGTGTGTTCTTTTGCCCATCTTAATCTTTTTTATTTATTGGCCAGTCTGAGATATGGCTTTTTCTTTGCAACTCTGCTTAGAAGGTCAGCATCCCGGAGCCGCCTCTTCACTTTTGAAGTTAAGACTGGTGTTTTGCGGGTATTATTTAATGAAGCTGCCAGTTGAGGACCTGTGAGGCGTCAGTTTCTCAAACTATACACCACTGTATTTGTCCTCTTGCTCAGTTGTGCACCGGGGCCTCCCACTCCTCTTTCTATTCTGGTTAGAGCCAGTTTGCGCTGTTCTGTGAAGGGAGTAGTACACAGCGTTGTACGAGATCTTCAGTTTCTTGGCAATTTCTCGCATGGACTAGCCTTCATTTCCCAGAACAAGAATAGACTGATGAGTTTCAGAAGAAAGTTATTTGTTTCTGGCCATTTTGAGCCTGTAATCGAACCCACAATTGCTGATGCTCCAGATACTCAACTAGTCTCAAGAAGGCCAGTTTTATTGCTTCTTTAATCAGCACAACAGTTTTCAGCTGTGCTAATATAATAGCAAAAGGGTTTTCTAATGATCAATCAGCCTTTTAAAATGATAAACTTGGATTAGCAAACACAACGTGCCATTGGAACACAGGACTGATGTTTGCTGACAATGGGCCTCTGTACGCCTATGTAGATATTCCATAAAAAATCAGCCGTTTCCAGCTACAATAGCCATTTAAAACATTAACAATGTCTACACTGTATTTCTGATCAATTTGATGTTATTTTAAATGGACAAAAAAATTGCTTTTCTTTTGAAAACAAGGACATTTCTAAGTGACCCCAAACTTTTGAACAGTAGTGTGTGTGTGTGTATATATATATATGGAGAAGGAATTATCCAATGATCAAAGGGATCATGCTGTTTTTATGTCACTGCTATGAAAGTGATCTGTGTTTGCGTGGGATAAACATACCTGCATTTTTCCAATGGAAACTCTCATTTGCAACTGTTGGACTGATGATTACGCCACTGATCAGCTAGATGCAGGCAAGATTGACCAAGGCGGTATTGAATGTGTCAATGTCTGTCACCTTGATTACTCAAAAGTCTCTCAACCTGTGCACCTAGGTTGAAAACGTTCATTCATAGGCTAGGTTGTAGCAACCTCATGATGGGTATAGTGAAAATTGGAGTATCATGTAGTAGTAGGCTAAACCTAACTTTCAGGATGAATCAAACCAGTGTCGTTTTTATTAATCAATATACATTATTTCTGCGTAATGGCATTTTATGTGCATGATATGAAGTGTGTTGTAGTGACTGAGTAAGCCTAATTGTAAAAGTATGCCTCAAAAGTGCCATGTTTGCAAAAGTTTATTATGCGGAGGAAACATTTAGGCAGCCAGGACTATAAGCCAGGACCGCTCCGTAGGCCGCACTGTAGGCCTAGCTCTCACTGCAGTCCAGTGCCATGGACATCTTTGAAGTTTGGCCTCTAGTAATTTAGGAGGGCAACTTTATAAAGGCCTCCTCACAATGGCCTTATCATACAAGGCTCTACAGACAGATTGAAAAATACATAGGCTATTTTTAGTGTACACATTATTTGCGTTGATGATGTATGTATGTATGTATGTATTGAAGTCATACACAAAAAAAATTATGCACGCATGACTGTAAGTCGCTTTGGATAAAAGCGTCTGCTAAATGGCATATTATATTATTATAAGTCAAGTGGTTCAACATTCAAATGCATTTTGATTGACCACATAGTACAGCTTGGCAAGGCGACGATGGAACTCTGGCGCCACCAAGTGGACAATACCTCAGTTCCCTTGTGGCAGTATTGCTACCAGAGATATTTGATATAAAATCAAATGTTATGTCAATAATGTTATCTCCAAATTATTTCCCCCACCCGTATTTGATAGATTATTATTCCAATTTAGCTGTTAATCTGGTTTTAATTCGACAAGGCCTTCTCTCGTTTCCCATTGGAGGGCGGATGTCCACGTGACTATGAAACCTACCAATTTGTTACATTGTAACAGTTAAAAGTGTCTATTTCCGAGGTTGATCAACTCCCAATCTCTGCCACCAATTTTTAAAACCATCATTTTTTATATTTGGTGGAAAGATTACAGAGCTCATTTTGGTGTAGCCGTCAATGAATTTGTCGTGTCGGAGAACGGCACCTTCCTTCCGAAAGCATTGCGGTATCGCTTCTCGGCCTTTTGGCTAAGATCAAGATCAAGTTGCAGTACCGAGGAGATCCTGAAGGTGGAGCGATGTCGTCATCGTCCACGTCACAGTCGGCAGCCGCCGGACTGAAGAACACACTGCGTTTTCAATGGACTGGAAAAGAAAAGTTGATGGAAAGAGTTATTTTTGGAAAGGACGTTCTTTTTGGACCTCTACACCTGACAGCAGACGATGTGCACTGTCTGCAACAAAACACACCGGAGAAGTTTTATGATGTGTCGTTCTACACCATCACCAGGCTGGAGGAGGTGAGAGGGCTCTTCCGAGCGAACTCGACAGCACCCGCCCTCAGTAGCTTTCAAGTTGAGTCCCTGTGCAGGCACAATCTGAGGGTGCTAACGGTGCACATGTTCAACCCCTGGGTCACAGAAGAAACGCTAGTGTGCTACCTCAGCCGGTATGTGACCATCTTGCCAGGAGTGAGAGACATTAAGGACGCCCTAGGCATCTGGACAGGGAAGAGACAGTTTCGCGTCCTGCTAAAGGAAGACGAGAGCGGCCATGATGGCTACCTCCATCCTCCCGCGTCTTTTTCTATCGGTGCAGACAGGGGTTACCTCATGTATGCTGGGCAGCCTCGTTTTTGCAGGAAGTGCAGCACGTACGGGCACCTTGCTGATGCCTGCACCCAGACAAGGTGCAGAAACTGTGGGGCCCTCGGCCATGTAATGAGGGATTGCACCGTGCCTAAGCGCTGCAGTCTGTGCAGCTCAGAGGAGCACCTGTTCCGTCACTGCCCAAAGGCAGCCCCCTCCTACGCCAGAGCGGTGAGCGGGAAAAGAGCAGATGAGGGAAAAGTTATAGAGCTACGCGCTATTGAGGAGGTCGTGAAGGAGCTAGTGATGGAGAGAGAACTGCGAGAGTCTGAGGAGAGCGGGAGTGAGGCGCCATCATCACCTCCTGAGGAGAGCAGAGCGGGGGACAGGAGTTGGAGCAAGCAAATGGAGGAGGCTACGGGAGAGCCCACCGCGCCCTCTGCTCCGGAGAGCTGGACCACGGTGGGAGAGAGGAGGAAGTGCTCGGTCAAGAGGAAGCAGATGAGCCCTGTTTCCTCACTCATCCGCATGGAGGCGACGGAGGAGTCCGCCCTGGGGGGGGAATCGCTTCAGTTGTTTTGCAAGCGGGGAGTCTGAGGAGAAAAGCGCGGGAAACCCGGGCAGCGCAGAGGAGACTCTGCTTTCCCTGTCAGGCGCGAGCTCTACCGACAGCAGCGGTCTCGCACCCAGCGGTGTTCCAGCACCCACACTGACTGAGGAGGAAAGTGTTTTCCCGACCCCTATCTTTGTGGACAGTCCTCCCCCTGGGGACCACCGTTTCCCAGACAGGCCTCCTAACGAGGAACTGTACTTAAAGTGAGTCTGGAAATTAATGTCATATTTAGATAGTTGTCTGCTTCCCTCCTTTCCCCCATGTCGTCCCTTTTTAGCATAGCTAGCATAAACGCTAGAGGGCTTAGGAACCCCGTTAAAAGGGCGACTGTTTTTTCCCATTTGTCCTCCACTTGCTTCTCTGTGTGTTTTTTACAAGAAGTACATTTAAAAGATCAAAATGATGTGGAGAGATTTACGAGGGAATGGGTTCAGGGAGAGTCAAGGTGGAGTGTTGGCGGGGTGCATTCTACAGGGGTTGGTGTTCTATGTGGAAATAGGGATTTAAAAATAGTGGGAAGTTTTTCGGTAGTACACGGGAGGGTTTTAATAGTAGATATTGATTGGAGGGGCAAATGTCTTCGGTTAATTAATGTATATGCACCATCGACACCCAAGGAAAGGAGGGAAATGCTGAACAACCTAGACGCTATTTTTATGACAAACAGACAGGTTATTATGGGGGGAGATTTTAATGTGTCATATGACCGAGGTAATCTGGGAGGGCATCTTGTAAAAAATCTCATAGAGAAATATAATTTGGTTGATACTTATAGAGTGGCGCATGCAAATGATCCCGGTTTCACCTGGAAACAGCAGGGCGCGAGGAGCCGCATAGATTATGTGTTTGTTCCGCGTGGACTCGGTGTGTCCTCTGCACGCGTCACTCCGGTTTTTTATTCGGACCACAGTTGCCTGTCTGTGACAGTAGAATTAAAAACAATTGAATTTGGAAAAGGATATTGGAAAATTAATAATGGTATTTTACATGACAAAACATTTGAGACTAGATTTAGGTATTTTTTCCAGGGCTGTGTAACCATGAAATCCTTTTATTCTACTGTCATAGACTGGTGGGAGAGCACAAAATTAAGAATCAAGATTTTTATTCAGAATTATTGCAAAACTAAAGCACGTAATAAATACAAAGATTTTTATAAGTTGCAGAACGAACTAGAAGATCTGCACATCCAAGGTAATTTGAATGGTGGTGGTTTAGATAAAGACACATTGTGTAACCTGCAGAAAAAGCAGCAGGCCTTTTTTGAAAAGAAAGCTCGAGATTTCATGTTTAAAAGTCAACAAGATAAATGGGATAATGATGAGAAGTGCTCTGCATATTTTTTCAAACAAATTAAGTCACGGGGAAAGAGGAGGACCATTTCGGCTTTATTGAATCAAGACGGGGGAGACGGTTGAGGATGGAGATGGCATGCTTGGTGTCGCTACCCAGCACTTTTTCTCAGCTATTCCAAAAGCAAACAATTAATTATGAGAAGGGGACTACTTTTTTAAAATGTGTGGATGTGCAGATACCTTTAGATATTAGAGACCAATTAGAAGGGGAATTGAATTTAGATGAAATATATATGGCACTGAAGAGCATGAAAGATAACAAAGTACCAGGAGTGGATGGGCTCTCTAAAGAGTTTTACGTAGTTTATTGGGATTTAATTGGATGTCATCTTTTGGAAGTATTTAGAGTTATTTTTGGTTTGGAGCATATGGGAGGTTCAATGTGCGAGGGGTAATCTCGCTACTTTACAAAAAAGGGAGACCCCAAGACACTAGCAAATTGGAGACCTTTAACAATGTTATGTGTAGACTATAAAGTATTAAGTAAAGCCATAACTAATCGTCTGTCTTCTGCCATGGCATATGTTGTTGGTTTAGACCAAACATGTGGTGTGGTAGGGAGAAAGTTAACCTGGAACTTGCAATTGCACAGAGACGTTCAAGCATATTTAGAGGAAAGGCACCTGCCAGCTATTACTGTAAATTTGGACCAGGAAAAAGCCTTTGACATGGTAAACCATGAGTTTTTGTTTAGAGTTCTGAAAAAATGTGGTTTTGGAAATAATTTCATGAAATGGGTAAAAATTCTTTATAGTAATGTGGGAAGCAGAGTAAATATTAATGGGAATATTGGAAATGTAATCAAGCAATTACGAGGTGTCAGACAGGGGGACCCTCTCTCTGCGCTATTGTATGTTTTATATATTGAACCTTTCGCATGTGCCATTAGGACAAATTACAACATCAAAGGCATTATATTACCTGGAGGGGATATTCTAAAAATTTCACAATACGCGGACGACACCATTTTATATTTACAAGACGACCTGAGCTTGAAAGAGGTTATCAAAGTCATTGATGAGTTCTCTGTTGCCTCCGGGTCTAGGATTAACAAGAATAAAACAGAAATAAAATATATGGGACAGTGGAAATGGAGATCTGATCAGTTATGTGGTTTGACTGTGTGCACAGGACCAATGGTAGTGCTCGGGATATCTTTCGGAAATCAAATTAAAGATGACATGGTTAATTGGAAAGAAAAACTACTTTCGCTTAATAAAAGATTGGGACTGTGGAAAGTGAGGCGACTATCTTTTAGTGGCAAGGTGTTAGTGCTGAAGGCGGACATTCTGCCTTCATTACTCCACCTTGCATATGTGTTTCCCATGCCGGTGTCTCTAAGGAAAATGTTCATACGTGTACTGTTTAATTTCTTTTGGGGGGATATGAGTACATCCGGAGAGATCGGATGTACCAGCCTATAGAGGCTGGTGGAAGGGATTTCCCTCATATTCCTCTAAAACTAGATGCGTTGTTCTACTCAAACGTTTGTTGTCTTTTGTCGTCTTCTGTACACAAATGTAATATATTAATCAAATTCTGGCTGTCCATACCGTTAAGGTTTATGGTGGAGTGGGATAATAGTAAGCCAAAAGCTGAAATTATCCCATTACATTTTAAGAAAATAGTTGAATGGGCAAGGAAAAACCCTTTCTGCAAAGTAAAAGAAAATGTAATCAACCACAGACTGCTATATGTGAAATTGATAGAAAATTGTTGTCCTAGAGACCGATTACCTATATCACCTTCCACCTGGCTACGGGCACAATTAAAAAGGTTTAGACAACAGACTGAAAGATTTTAATTGGCTTGTTTTACACAGACGTCTTCCGGTCCGTTCAACATTATATGATCATAATTTGACCCTGAATAAATTTTGTCCCAGGGACAACTGTTTCGAATTGAAACAATTCCCCATGTTTTATGGGAATGCTCTTTTGCCCAAATAGTTTGGAAGAAAATTAAAATGGATTTTAATATTTTAAAAAACATTGATTATGAAGGGGTAGCCAAATTTGAACTAAAACATGTGGAAAAGGTGCAATTATTAGAATTAGTGACTCTGGTGTCCCTTATCAAGACCAAACTTTGGGAGGCCAGATGTGGTGCGGTCAATGACACCCTCAAGTGGTCACCGACGGGATTGGTTAAATTTATAAAACAAGAAATTTGGAAAAAAATACAATTCGAAATAGATAAGTGGGGCATCACATCTGTTAAACATAGATGGAAAGGGATATACCCTTCTTTGTAAACGTTTTTTTATAGCCTATATATAGGCCTATGTATAACTGTATTCTGTCATGTAAATTGAAATGTAGGCTTTGTAAATATTCGATAACACGAGGTTTATTCAGAGTTCCCTTTGGTATATGTGTATGATTTTATTTCTATAATAGTTTTTATTCCTTTGAAAGATCAGCTTTGGGAGATTGTTAGAGGCAATTGTTTACATGCTTCTCTTGAATGTAGGCCTTTTAGCTGGTCAGGTTCCTCAGAACAGCACTTTTTTTAGGAGTTTTGCTATTTTTATACGGTTAAGGTACTGTTTTTGTAAACCCATGTTATGTACAACGTTATGCACTGAATTTGTACTTGTATTTGAATGTGAAATGAAAATAAAAATTATTTTTCCAAAAAAAAAAAAAAAATCTGTTCTTATCAGTTTAATATCTGATACGTCCCCTATCTGGGGACCATATATTAAATTGATTTTTGGAATAGGGAGATGGAATAGGGGCTTGCTCCGTCCACTCCACGCATCGACCTGGTATTGCAGTACCTCCAGGAACGGTGCACCCCCTGTCGTTGTAAAAAAAAAAGTAGGACAATTCGATTGACTGGTTTAGTGTTATTTTATTAGGATCATGATGAAATTACGTTTGAGGTAGTTCATCTCAATGTCGATGATGACTTGCTAGTGGTGGTCAAGTCAGTCGCCTATTCTACTGACTAAAGTCATGTACTGGTAACGTTATTTGATGTATTTGCCTGAAGTCATTATTCATAGGCCTGCTATTTTCACAAAATTCAAATATATGCCATTGAAATGAAAGCATGGTTTGTTCTTCATCTTCCTGTGTTACAAAGTAACTATGGCTATTTATCCCATTGATTCTATTTCTATGATTTCTCACTGCACTTTTTCGAGATGAACTTGCTCAAACGTAATATCCGCCATTATTCCAATAATAAGAACTAAATAATTTTGCTGACCTCGCCTGCTTTTCCATTTACAACGAGAGGGGGTGCACCGTTCCTGGAGGTACTGCAATACCAGGTCGATGCGTGGAGTGGACGGAGCAAGCCCCTATTCCATCTCCCTATTCCAAAAATCAATTTAATATATGGTCCCCAGATAGGGGACGTATCAGATATTAAACTGATAAGAGCAGATTTTTCTTTTGGAAAAGTTTTTATTGTACATTTCCTTTAAAACAGCTCACATTTGAAATACATTTACACACATAAAAACGGCATAAAAGTGCATAAAAACCAGCATTACATTACATTTAAATTTAAAAGGTACATGTTGTTTATTTAAAACAATAAAACAATCCTACATAAAAGTACCCAGTCCTGTAAAAGCCAATTAATAAAAGCCATTTTAAAATGTGTATAAATTATTCAACAAAGTAAAACATTTTTAAGACATAAAAAGCCTGTCAAAAAGTCACTTTGTTAAAAAGCTGTCTTCGGTCCTTTGTACAAAAACGGGGTGAGTCCTTATCAAAAAAGCCTCCTCTTGCTCTTCCTGAAACGACTCCGTACCCGTCCGTCGGGGCCCAGAGGAGACTCCTCCCCTAGGCGCATCGCCCTAGGCGCCGCAGCGCTGTCAGGCCGTGGCCGCCGGGACCTTAGATGTTGTGGGGGACCCTTCGCCTGGGGTCGAGGCCCCCTGTCGTTCATACCACCCCAGGGCTTCCGTGGCTACCAAAGCCACTGCCTGGGGGGTGGTCTCTACCTGTTTCCCCACCAGCAGGTTGCGGGAGGACCACAGTGCATCCTTCAACGTCGGGAATAGCCACTTTTAACTGTTACAATGTAACAAATTGGTAGGTTTGAAAGTCATGTGGTCATCCGCCCTCCAATCGGAAAGGAGATAAATCCTTGTTGAATTAAAACCAGATTAACAGCTACATTGGAATAATAATCTATCAAACACGAGGGTGGGAAAAACAATTAGGAGATAATAATATTGACATAACATTTTATTTTATATAAAATATCTCTGGTAGCACTGCTGCCTTAAGGGAACTGAAGTAATTGTCCGCTTGGTGGCGCCAGACTTCCACCGACCGTCGCCTTGTCCAAGCTGTTTTATGTGGTCAATCAAAATGCATTTGAATGTTGAACCACTTGACTTATAATAATATAATATGCCATTTAGCAGACGCTTTTATCCAAGGCGACTTACA
This sequence comes from Coregonus clupeaformis, assembly GCF_020615455.1. NCBI lineage: Eukaryota > Metazoa > Chordata > Actinopteri > Salmoniformes > Salmonidae > Coregonus > Coregonus clupeaformis. The sequence goes on along the minus strand of NW_025533755.1, from coordinate 89,855 downwards.
GTCATGCGTGCATATTTTTTTTTTGTGTATGTTCTTCAATACATACATACATACATCATCAACGCAAATAATGTGTACACTAAAAATAGCCTATGTATTTTTCAATCTGTCTGTAGAGCCTTGTATGATAAGGCCATTGTGAGGAGGCCTTTATAAAGTTGCCCTCCTAAATTACTAGAGGCCAAACTTCAAAGATGTCCATGGCACTGGACTGCAGTGAGAGCTAGGCCTACAGTGCGGCCTACGGAGCGGTCCTGGCTTATAGTCCTGGCTGCCTAAATGTTTCCTCCGCATAATAAACTTTTGCAAACATGGCACTTTTGAGGCATACTTTTACAATTAGGCTTACTCAGTCACTACAACACACTTCATATCATGCACATAAAATGCCATTACGCAGAAATAATGTATATTGATTAATAAAAACGACACTGGTTTGATTCATCCTGAAAGTTAGGTTTAGCCTACTACTACATGATACTCCAATTTTCACTATACCCATCATGAGGTTGCTACAACCTAGCCTATGAATGAACGTTTTCAACCTAGGTGCACAGGTTGAGAGACTTTTGAGTAATCAAGGTGACAGACATTGACACATTCAATACCGCCTTGGTCAATCTTGCCTGCATCTAGCTGATCAGTGGCGTAATCATAAGTCCAACGGTTGCAAACGAGAGTTTCCATTGGAAAAATGCAGGTATGTTTATCCCACGCAAACACAGATCACTTTCATAGCAGTGACATAAAAACAGCATGATCCCTTTGATCATTGGATAATTCCTTCTCACATCTACGCACTCTCCTCCTCTCACCTTTTCCTTTCGCTTGTGGACTTCAGTGCACAACACATCAGCTGTCTGTGACCAAGCGAAAAAACCTTTCCAAGCCAAACCTTCATATCATAACCGCTAACCGCTACACACAGCCTACAACAGAGTACCACAGTATGAGTCATAATACCCATAACACCTAGTGGTCAAACAAGGAAATGGTTCCAATGGTTCCAAAAACCATCAAGCGCCATGATGAAACTGGCTCTCATGAGGACCGCCACAGGAAAGGAAGACCCAGAGCTACCTCTTCTGCAGAGGATAGTTTTATTAGTGTTAACTGCACCTTAGATTGCAGCCCAAATAAATGCTTCACAGAGTTCAAGTAACAGACACATCTCAACATCAATTGTTCAGAGGAGACTGTGTGAATCATGGTCGAATTGCTGCAAAGAAACCACTACTAAAGGACACCAATAATAATAAGAGACTTGCTTGGGCCAAGAAACACAAGCAATGGACATTAGACTGGTGGAAATCTGTCCTTTGGTCTGATGAGTCCAAATTTGAGATTTTTGGTTCCACCCGCCGTGTCTTTGTGAGATGCAGAGTAGGTGAACGGATGATCTCTGCAAGTGTAGTTCCCGCCGTGAAGCATGTGGTGACACTGTCTGTGATTTATTTAGAATTCAAGGCACACTTAACCAGCATGGATACCACAGCATTCTGCAGCGATACGCCATCACATCTGGTTTGGGCTTAGTGGGACTATGCTTGGCTCTCTCTGTGTGTTCGTGCTGTGAAAGGAGGGGTTCTTCTTTGTCTGAAAGCAATGGCTAGCTAGCTTGCTAACTATTCTAGCTAACTAACTGGCTGAATAAGTTGACAACGGACTCGCTCAAGCTGTCGGGACTAACCCACAACGTTAGAAACGGACACGAACGATCTGCTTGCGTGTTGATACACTGGTGGTTTGTTGTGGTCGAGTATTGGCGCTAAACCGTGTTGTTGGAGTCCGGCATGCTAGCTGGCTGTGGCGTCTTATGACTAGGTGCCCGGACGATTTTCACGGAATAATACTGTACCTAGTTAGCTAGCTGAATAAACTAAGTTAGTCTATTCCTAGAAAACATTGAACCGCTGTAGTTTACAGCAATTATAGTTTCTGAGGTGGAAGTTGGGAGAGTTATATTTGGGAGTTGTGGTGGGGGAGGCCCCGCTCTCTCCTTTCCCAGATGTTTAGTTCATTTCATTCCGATCTCCTCTGCATTATTGTAGCCATCTGCTGCAGCCTGTCAACTATGCCTCTGCCTATCCCTGTTCTCTCCTCTCTGCACAGGCTACACAAACGCCTCACACCGCGTGGCTGCTGCCTCTCTAACCTGGTGGTCCCTGCACGCACCTCCCACGTGGAGTTCCAGGTCTCAGGCAGCCTCTGGAACTGCCGTTCTGCTGCCAACAAGGCAGAGTTCATCTCAGCCTATGCTACCCTCCAGTCCCTCGACTTCTTGGCGCTGACGGAAACATGTATTACCACTGAAAACACTGCTACTCCTGCTGCTCTCTCCTCGTGTGACCATGTGTTCTCGCATACCCCGAGAGCATCTGGTCAGCGGGGTGGTGACACAGGAATCCTCATCTCTCCCAAGTGGTCATTCTCAATTTTTTCCCCTGACCCATCTGTCTATCTCCTCATTTGAATTCCATGCTGTCACAGTCACTAGCCCATTTAAGCTTAATATCCTTGTCATCTATCGCCCTCCAGGTTCCCTTGGAGAGTTCATCAATGAGCTTGTCGCCTTGATAAGTTCCTTTCCTGAGGATGGCTCACCCCTCACAGTTCTGGGGGATTTCAACCTCCCTACGTCTACATTTGACTCATTTCTCTCTGCCTCCTTCTTTCCACTCCTCTCCTCTTTTGACCTCACCCTCTCACCGTCCCCCCCTACTCACAAGGCAGGCAATACACTTGACCTCATCTTTACTGGATGCTGTTGTTCTACTAATCTCACTGCAACTCCCCTCCATGTCTCCGACCACTACTTTGTATCCTTTTCTCTCTCGCTCTCCTCCAACACTACTCACTCTGCCCCTACACAGATGGTAATGCGCCGTCGCAACCTTCGCTCTCTCTCTCCCGCTACTCTCTCCTCTTCCATCCTATCATCTCTTCCCTCTGCTCAATCCTTCTCCCTCCAATCTCCTGATTCTGCCTCCTCAACCCTCCTCTCCTCCCTTTCTGCATCCTTTGACTCTCTATGTCCCCTATCCTCCCGGCCGGCTCGGTCCTCCCCTCCAGCTCCGTGGCTTGATGACTCATTGCGAGCTCACAGAACAGAGCTCCGGGCAGCTGAGCGGAAATGGAAGAAAACTAGACTCCCTGCGGACCTGTCATCTTTTCACTCCCTCCTCTCTACATTTTCTTCATCTGTTTCTGCTGCTAAGGCCACTTTCTACCACTCTAAATTCCAAGCATCTGCCTCTAACCCTAGGAAGCTCTTTGCCACATTCTCCTCCCTGCTGAATCCTCCCCCCCTCCCTCTCTGTGGATGACTTCGTCAACCATTTTGAAAAGAAGGTTGACGACATCCGATCCTCGTTTGTTAAGTCAAATGACACTGCTGGTCCTGCTCACACTGCCCTACCCAATGCTTGCGACTTGTGACGGCAGGCCGCCCAACAACCTGCCCGCTTGACCCTATCCCCTCCTCTCTTCTCCAGACCATCTCCGGTGACCTTCTCCCTTACCTCACCTCGCTGATCAACTCATCCTTGACCGCTGGCTATGTCCCTTCCGTCTTCAAGAGATCGAGAGTTGCACCCCTTCTCAAAAAACCAACACTCGACCCCTCTGATGTCAACAACTACAGACCAGTATCCCTTCTTTCTTTTCTCTCCAAAACTATTGAGCGTGCCGTCTTTAGCCAACTCTCTTGCTATCTCTCTCAGAATGACCTTCTTGATCCAAACCAGTCAGGTTTCAAGACTGGTCATTCAACTGAGACTGCTCTTCTCTGTGTCACGGAGGCTCTCTGCACTGCTAAAGCTAACTCTCTCTCCTCTGCTCTTGTCCTTCTAGACCTGTCTGCTGCCTTTGATACTGTGAACCATCAGATCCTCCTCTCCACCCTCTCCGAGCTGGGCATCTCCGGCGCGGCTCACTCTTGGATTGCGTCCTACCTGACCGGTCACTCCTACCAAGTGGCGTGGCGAGAAGCTGTCTCCGCACCACGTGCTCTCACCACTGGTGTCCCCCAGGGCTCAGTTCTAGGCCCTCTCCTATTCTCGCTATACACCAAGTCACTTGGCTCTGTCATATCCTCACATGGCCTCTCCTATCATTGCTACGCAGACGACACACAACTAATCTTCTCCTTTCCCCCTTCTGATAACCAGGTGGCGAATGGCATCTCTGCATGTCTGGCAGACATATCAGTATGGATGACGGATCACCACCTCAAGGTGAACCTTGGCAAGACGGAGCTGCTCTTCCTCCCGGGGAAGGACTGCCTGTTCCATGATCTCGCCATCACGGTTGACAACTCCGTTGTGTCCTCCTCCCAGAGTGCGAAGAGCCTTGGCGTGACCCTGGACAACACCCTGTCGTTCTCCGCTAACATCAAGGCGGTGACCCAATCCTGTAGGTTCATGCTCTATAACATTCGGAGAGTACGACCCTGCCTTACACAGGAAGCGGCACAGGTCCTAATCCAGGAACTTGTCATCTCCCGTCTGGATTACTGCAACTCGCTGTTGGCTGGGCTCCCTGCCTGTGCCATTAAACCCCTACAACTCATCCAGAATGCCGCAGCCCGTCTGGTGTTCAACCTTCCCAAGTTCTCTCACGTCACCCCGCTCCTCCGCACACTCCACTGGCTTCCAGTTGAAGCTCGCATCTGCTACAAGACCATGGTGCTTGCCTACGGAGCTGTGAGGGGAACGGCACCTCCGTACCTTCAGGCTCTGATCAGTCCCTACACCCAAACGAGGGCATTGCGTTCATCCACCTATGGCCTGCTGGCTCCCTACCTCTGCGGAAGCATAGTTCCCGCTCAGCCCAGTCAAAACTGTTCGCTGCTCTGGCACCCCAATGGTGGAACAAGCTCCCTCACGACGCCAGGACAGCGGAGTCACTCACCACCTTCCGGAGACATTTGAAACCCCACCTCTTTAAGGAATACCTGGGATAGGATAAAGTAATCCTTCTACCCCCCCAAAAAAAAAATAACATTGTAAAGTGGTTATCCCACTGGCTATAAGGTGAATGCACCAATTTGTAAGTCGCTCTGGATAAGAGCGTCTGCTAAATGACGTAAATGTAAAATGACTATCATTTGTTTTTCAACAGGACAATGACCCAAACACACCTCCAGGCTGTGTAAGGGCTATTTGACCAGAAAGGAGAGTGATGGAGTGCTGCATCAGATGACCTGGCCTCCACAATCCCCCGACCTCAACCCAATTGAGATGGTTTGGGATGAGTCGGACGGCAGAGTGAAGGAAAAGCAGCCAACAAGTGCTCAGCATATGAGGGAACTCCTTCAAGACTGTTGGAAAAGCATTCCAGGTGAAGCTGGTTGAGAGAATGCCAAGAGTGTGCAAAGCTGTCATCAAAGCAAAGGGTGGCTACTTTGAAGAATCTAAAATATATTTAGATTTGTTTAACACTTTTTTTGGTTACTACATGATTCCATGTGTGTTATTTCGTAGTTTTGATGTCTTCACTATTATTCTACAATGTAGAAAATAGTAAAAAAAATTAAAGAACAACCCTTGAATGAGTAGGTGTGTCCAAACCTTTGACTGGTACTGTATATATTTGTTTAAGCCCTGGGGCCTATGATTTCTTAATCCAGCCCTGCCCCTACTGCACAATGAGGATGAGGAAGTGACTTGCTGGTTGGAGTAAGTTTCTCAAAAACAAGTGAAATCGCAAAAGAAGTGTCTGGATCTTTATCATTTACATCAAAAATAGCGATTTGGTTGTAAGAAAGCTAAATTCGCCATTAATCCGTGTCAAGGAAACCTGGCTTTCACAGGAAGAATTCCGGTTGGCGTTTCCTCTTACAACAAATATGGTGATGAGAGGAAGCCCAGTGGCCGGCAGGGAGAAGATGGAGGAAGACGGATTTTTGTCCGACATTCTGCTAATTTTCTCAACGATTAAACATTTTATCTCAATACGTTTTCTGTTTCCAAAACAACTATCTGCTACGATCAGAGTGGACTAAGTTTTGTAGACTTTACCCTTTGCCAAGTTTTCTAAAATGTGCGTTGTTTAGAAGGAGTCCAAGGGCGAATTGAGTTATTGCACACGCACACTTCACAGAGTAGGCGTTCCCTAACGGAAATATGCAAATACATGCTAGAACGCGCCAATAGGATCTGAAAATATTAAATAATTTAGAATGTGTGTATTGAGAATCTCACCTTGCTCTCACAGTTCTGGAACATCCTCTGTAGCTCAGCTGGTAGAGCACGGCGCTTGTAACGCCAAGGTAGTGGGTTCGATCCCCGGGACCACCCATACACAAAAAAATTTAATGTATGCACGCATGACTGTAAGTCGCTTTGAATAAAAGCGTCTGCTAAATGGCATATTATTACATTATTATTATCTCCACGGCCTCCTCCACCTGAGCCTCTTCGTAGCCCAGCGCACACAGACGGTAACTGGCCACCAGGTAACTCAGGATCTGTGGACAGAAGAACCATAGAGGTGAACTGACTGGTACTCCATAACATGGCTGCCAAAAAACATTGGTTGTGTTCTGTGGGCATGAAACCGAGTGAAACAGGGAGGTACTCATGCCCAATAAGAAATGCTTGTTTTCTGTTGTAAAACATTTTTTGGGCTTCGGTGTACCCTAACGAACATGACCCATGTCTCTCAGCGACGTGGTCTCAGAGCATTTCGCTCTTCAGTAAGGCCATTCTACTGCCAATGTTTGTCTATGGCGATTGCATGGCTGTGTGCCCGGTCAGCAACGGATGTGGCTGAAATAGCCGAATCCACTAATTTGAAGGGGTGTCCACATACTTTTGCATATATAGTGTATGTTACGTTTCGAATGGTATGTATGAATCCATCATCCATTCCGTATGATATGTTTACGAATTATCATTCTTATGATATGTTACGAATTTGCAAAATCTATGATATGTTACAAATTCCAAATTGTTGTGGCTAACGTTAGCTAGCTCTAGGGGTTAAGGTTAGGGTTAGGAGTGAGGTTAAAGGGTTAGTGTTAGAGAAGGGTTAGCTAAAAGGGTTAGGGTTATCTAAAAGGGTTAAGGTTAGGGGAAGGGTTAGGTAACATGCTAAGTAGTTGCAAAGTAGCTAAAAAGTTACAAATTAGCTGAAATGCTAATGTTGTCCGTGATGAGATTCGAACACGCAACCTTTGGGTTGCTAGACGTTCGCATTATACACCTACCTACCCATCCATCCCGGACAACCACCCTCCTTTTGTTTTAAGTAACCTTCCATCATACGTCACCATACCAAACGTAACATATCATACTAATTTGAGTGTCCTGGATTTAAGTTTGCTGCTACGTTACGTATACTCTATGAGACCAGTCGGCTCTCAGCCACCTACATAACAGCTTGGTGGGCGTTGAACTAGTCCTGTCCCAGGATCTCTACCTGCTGTGGGCCAGTCTTCTGCAGGGCCAGGATAGCAGTACGCAGAGGGTAGCCCTGCTCAGTGATGGGCTCCAGCAGCTCTCTCTCCTCCTGACTCAGGGCCGTCAGCAGCTCTCTCTCCTCCTGACTCAGGGCCGTCAGCAGCTCTGCAGACAAGTCCCAGCCCAGGCCGTGGGAGTTCCGGGGACACAGAGCCTAAAGGAAGAATAGTGACAGGCTAGAGTAAGGTTAAGTAGCCAGGGTTGGGTTTCAGTTTTACTTCCTGAAATGACTGAATTGAAAATGGGTTGATCCTAACCCCTACTTACAACAGTGTTGCTTACCGTCTGCCTGTGGTTGTTGACTACAGGTCTAGCTGAGGAGGGCCGTGGTGGCAGCTGATGTGGGGTGAGGGTGTACGAGTGCTTCCTTATCATTGAGCACAAAGAATGGTGCCTCTTCCTGCTGTAGTGCCTCTGACCACCATGACACTTGGGACTTCCATCCCAAGTGGTGATGACCTGAGGAGGAGCCAAGATGGTGGTCTTTGACTCTGGATAGTGGCCGTTTTGGTGCAGAGATTCGCGACCGTGGCCGTTCACCATCATGAGAGCCTCCACGGAGTGACTTTGAGCCTGAGGCATTATCTTCAGTGGAGGAGCCCTCGTCGTCTTCTGAGTAGCCAGCTTCGTCTTCCGAGTCGGAGACCATGAACTGGATTTTGCGGTGGCTGTGCTGGTGGAGTTGGGGGTGGTGGTTAAGGTGGCGTGTGTCCACGGAGCTTAGGCTGTGGCTCCTTGGTCGGGGGGGCAGGGCCCCACAGATCGCTGTTCCACCTTAAATCAAATCAAACTATTTAAAGCTAATTTAAAACACACTTTACAGTAAAGCAATACAATTACGACCACAGAGTTACGTAGCACTATATTGGATCACTCCAATATGGTATCCTTCCACTCGGCAGGATACATTCTGAATAAGAATTTCAGATTAGTCCTGTGTACCGGGTAGCGCTTTGGCTCTCCGCGAATACTGGAGGGAGCTTCGGTTGTGACAACCAAACCAGGCCATGGACTCTCCTAACCAAACCAGGCCATGGACTCTCCTAACCAAACCAGGCCATGGACTCTCCTAACCAAACCAGGCCATGGACTCTCCTAACCAAACCAGGCCATGGACTCTCCTAACCAAACCAGGCCATGGACTCTCCTAAGGGATGCAGAGTCCTTGGAGGTAGACCACTATCCGGTGATGGATGACATGGTGGCTGCCATGATCCTCCCTGACAAGGAGATTATTGGCAAGGTGCCTCGCCTCAAACCAGGACCTGAAAGAGTAATTGACGAATGCCAGCAAAGCATTTCCGGGACCCTCTCCATAATGGCATGCCTCATAAACACGGCTACGATGCTGCAATCCTACCTTGCCCTGCTGATACCTCACCTCCCATGGGGGTGGTGACAAGCTTCTTAAGGAGGCCACAGAGGTGTCAACGCTGCTCACTATGCTCCAGACGGATATGGCACATGCCATCGGCAAGGCTTTGGCTTCAGTAGTCACTTCACGCTGCCATCTTTGGCTGGCACAGTCTAAACTGCCACCGCCAGTTCAGACAACATTATTGGTGCTCCCTCATGCCAGGTTCCACCTTTGGGCCAGGGGTTGACAACATCATACAGCAGGACTACAAAACTGCGCAAAGACATAGAGACTTTGCAGGAGTTATTGGCAACTGCGTGCCCTACCCCCACCCCTCGGAGGAGCTGGAAGACAGGGCAGGATGTCTCAAGGGCGCTCCAGCAACATCTTGGCCCCTCTCCTCCCCCTGCCGAGACAGCATGGGCAGGGAAATGGGAACCGGCGTTTTACACCCCGACATCACAAGGACAGGCGTCATGACCACCCTTACAAGCAGCGGCTAAGAAGGATGGGCCCCGGCAGTCCTCCTGAGGTGATGGCGGTCAGCCTCGGCCGCCTCTCCCAGGCCCAAAGGGTACTGGACACAGTCCTGGGGGGGGATACAAACTCCAGTTCCGATGCCAACCGCCACCCTACAGGGGCAGATGCCGTGAGGAAGGAGGCGCTCCGGCTGAGCAAGGACACAAATCAGGAAGGTAGAACCGCTAGAAATGGCTAAGTGGGTTCTACTCTACATTTTTCATAGTTCAGAAAAAGGATGACAGCTTTCGGCTGATCCTGGACCTGCGCGGCCTAAAAAAATGTTTAAAAGAGCTCAAGTTCAAGAGGCTTTCGCCAGCGCGGGTGTTGCAGGCAATCTCGAGCAGCCAATGGTTCACCACGCTCGACCTGAAGGACGAGTACTTCCACGTTCCTGTTCATCGAAATCACTGGAAGTACCTCTGATTTGCCTTCGAAGGAGTGGCTTACGAATTCAAAGTCCGCCCATTCGACCTCTCACTGGCGCCGCGTACATTCACAAAGTGCATGGTTGCAGTCCTAGCGCCTATCATGTCCCAGGGCATTCCAGTGCTGAACTACTGACTGGTGTGTGATTAATCAAGAGAGCAAGCCACAGCAGACACAAGGATAATCTTGAAGCTCATTCAAGACCTGGGCCTCACCCTAAACAGGGAGAAGAGCAAACTGACTCCCTCACAGGTGGTGGTCTTCCTGGGGGATGTTGATCGACTCAACTCTTATGAGAGCACATATCCCTCAGGTGAGATTGGTGAAGATACAGGCCTACCTAGACGTGTCCGTATTAGAGTATCAGAAGTTACTCTGCCTACTCACGCCGGCTTCTCTGTTGATTCCGCAGGGCCTTCTTCACCTCAGGCCCCTCCAGCAATGGTTCAACTCTCACCATCTACACCAGAGACGACACAGACATCGTCAGCTATCGGTGACCAAAGCATGTGTGAGGACTCTGTTGAAATGGCACTCTCACTCCTTCCTGTTGAAGGGAGTGACACTGAACAGAGTCCACCGCAAGGAGCTAGTGTGCACAGACGCTCGCTAGCGGGTTATGGGGCAGTGTTCAGAAGCATGGCAGCTAGCGGATGCTGGAGCCCCCCATGGAGTGGCGAGCACATGAATGTGCTGGAGCTCAGGGCAGTTCGCCTGGCACTCCAACAGTTTCTGCCCTACTTGGAGGGGAAGCATGTCCTGGTCAGATCAGACAACACCACGATAGTGGCGTATATCAATCACCAGGGGGGACTGAGATCAGAGCTTGGGAGCTCTTGCTGTGGGCTCAGACCCGCTTAGCGTCACTGCGGGCAGCGCACATTCCCAGGGTCCTGAACCGGGTAGCGGACATGCTTTTGAGAAATGGCCCGCCGGAGGCGGACTGGAGTCTACACCCTCAGGTGGTGCTAGAGCTGTGGGAAAGAGAGAGCGCAGGTGGACCTGTTTGCATCTCAGGAGAGCACTCATTGTCCCAGCTGGTTCTCGATGTTGGACCTTCCAGGCCCTCTGGGTTTGGACGCCCTCGCTCACGATTGGCCGGCAACAACACTTTATGCTTTCCCACCATTTCCCCTGATCACAGCGACACTAGACAGAGTCAGCTTGAAGGGCCACCGGCTGCTCCTGATAGCTCCATACTGTCTCCTGTTGTCCCTCCTGTCTGGGACCATATGGAAGCTGCCGCTGAGACCCGACCTGCTCTTTCAGGCTCCGGGGACGCTGTGGTATCCCGAGCCGCGTCGCCTCCAGCTTTGGGCTTGGCCCGAGAGGCGTAAATGGGCAAGTTTAGGCATTCAGGACAATGTGGTGAACACGATGCAAAATGCCAGGGTTTCCTCCACCAACGTGGTCATATCAAATGCAGTGGGGCATATTCTGTACTTGGTGTGGGGGTCATAATGTTGCCCCCCGAGTCGTGTGATGTACAAATGGTTTTACACTTTTTACAAATCACTGCTTGATGCGGGCCCGAGCGGCATCTACTTTGAGAGTGTATTTGGCTGCAATTTTGGCGTGCCATGACGAGTGCCTGGAGGGACCCATGGGTGGCCACCCATTGCTCTCCAAGTTTATGAAGGGAGTTAGACGTCTGTGTCCAGCGAAGGCCAGTTCGGTGCCAAACTGGGACCTTGACGTGGTGCTGCCAGCACTTGCTAGGCCACCCTTGGAGCCCCTGGGGTTAGCGTCTTTGAAGCACCTACCCATGAAGGTGGCATTCCTGTTGGCTTTTACCTCTACTAAGAGGGTTAGTGAACTTCATGTTCTTTCAGTGAGCGCTGAATGTTTCCAAATGGGTGCAGATAAGGGAACTGTTACTCTCCGGCCTAACCCCTCTTTTTTGCCGAAGGTCCTGTCTAACAGGCATGTGAACCAGCCCTTACATTTGTCCGCAAACGCACCTCCCACGGCTGCGAGTGGGCTAGGTTTTTCCCCAAGTGTGCAGTGCCCGGTGAGGGCACTGGACACTTACGTTACACGGACTAAGACAATACGACAGTCGGATCAGCTGTTTGTGTGTTATGGTCAGAGAGTTCTGGGGAAGAGCCTATCGAAACAGAGACTCTCACATTGGATTGTGGACACTATTACTACAACATATCAGCTGGATGGCCAGCCTCTGCCGTCTGCTGTAGTGGCACATTCTACTAGAGGAGTAGCTGCATCGTGGGCCCTGCTCCGAGGAGTTCCCCTTGATGACATTTGCGCCATGGCCAGTTGGGCGTCGTCTAGCACTTTTGCTAGGTACTATCGAGTCAATGCTGCTGGCGCCAACCAGGTTCGGGAACGGCTGTGTTGGGTGTTGCCTCCACTTCCCTGGAGGGGGATGGAGGGACACAGCGACTATGACTGCCCTGAGCTCAGTCTTACGGGATTTTGCACGTCTGGCTATGCCTAGTTCACCAATTTTAATCTGGTATTGTGATACCATATTGGAGTGATCCAGTATAGTTCTACATAACGAAGGCTGTGTACGTAACCACGGTTATGTGAGCTATGGGATCACTCCAATCCTCTTACGGTGCCTCGAATAGGACATGAGGTGGGAGTAGTGTGGTGGCAGCTATTTAAGGGGTCAGCCGCAGCACAACCCGGTACACGGGACTAATCTGAAATTCCTTACTCGGAATGTATCCTGCGACACAGCCCGGGATCGAACCCAGGTCTGTAGTGACGCCTCTAGCACTGCGATGCAGTGCCTTAGACCGCTGCTCCACTCAGGAGGCCCTACTCCACATTTAATTCTAAATGCCTACTGCCTGCTAAATCTATTTTACAACTATAAAAAATAATGTGTATTTGCAGGATCCTTGTCCTGATTTTCAAGAATGGCTGAATTGCTTCTAACAGATTTTCTGGTTGGTTGGATGCAGGTTTCACCATCCAATTATTTACAGTGCAAGTCTCACCGTGGCATGGACCGTGACGATATGCTGGCGCATGAGAATTATTAGAATATGGCAAATATTAGTCAATTCTTGCATTCTATCCATGCTGGCTTTACCTGAGACATGAAACAGATAGGTGGGAGGGCATACAGGCTGTCAGCAATTTATTAAGGCGCAATTTGCCTAAATAGTAATGGAATCACTTCAACCACTACATTTTTATTTAACACTGTAGTTTTTTTTTAGAGACTCCACTACGCCCAGTTGTTTTTAAATGGCACAATAATATAATAATAATACAAATAAAATAAAATAATAATAATTTAATAATATAATAATAATAAAATAATAATAATAAGCCATTTAGCAGACGCTTTTATCCAAAGCGACTTACAGTCATGCGTGCATACATTTTTACGTATGGGTGGTCCCGGGGATCGAACCCACTACCCTGGCGTTACAAGTGCCATGCTCTATCAATTGAGCTACAGAGGACCACGAGATAGTTAAACGGTAACACACCCTAGCAGGCAATTGTCGCATCCATTTTCTAGAACTTTCTATTTGTGGACAACAACAACAAAAAAATCACAGGACAAGTTAATGGAAACCTAGCTAGTGAGAGAAGTGAAAAATACTTCCTTAGTTGTTAATTTTCTCGAAATCTAAAGGCACAGCCTAGATTCGAGCCAATGTCTTAAGTAGTTGAACATGTTATCACTCCAACCCCGTGAAAGTGACAAACTGACACAATTTCATTTTCGTCAAAAACAACTTTATACTGAAGGAGTGCCTTTGATTTGACGGCCTGCACGTGCACAGTTTGGCGCGAGACGACCGTTAGACTCGATGACGTGTTTCTACGCATGAGCTTTGCTAGCCAATGTCGCCATGACATCGCCTACAAGTGTGATCGGGCATATCCAATTGCAGTTTTAGCCAATCTTCATACTGTACTGTCTTTGTTAAGACTGCACAAACATATCTGGCACCAGGCTACATTCATGTGATTAACATTTAAATAAAATGAATGTTTTCCATTTATTTTTTACATAAGACAACAAAAAGAAGAACATAAGAACACCTGCTGCCCAGGCGACTCCCCTGGGGACTGGAGAACATGAGCCAGTATGGGTGCAGGAGGGGGCCGGGGCCTCCCCACAACAGGGGAGTAGCAGAGGGGCTGGAGGTTGGGTCTCCCTGGGGGGGTAGCGTCCTCCATGGAGCTCAGTCATCACTCAGTTCTCCAAGGTGAACTCATACTGAAGAAAAATAAGAAATACAGTGCATTCAGAAAGTATTCAGACCCCTTGACTTTTTCCACATTTTGTTACAGCCTTATTTCTAAAAATTGATTAAATACTTCCCCCCCCTCATCAATCTACACACAATACCCCATAATAACAAAGCAAAAACAGTTTTTTAGACAATTTATTTAAAAAAAAATTGAAATCTCAAATTTCGATAAGTATTCAGACCCTTTACTCAGTACTTTGTTGAAGCACCTTTGGCAGTGATTACAGCCTCGAGCCTTCTTGGGTATGAGACTACAAGCTTGGCACACCTGTATTTGGGGAGTTTCTCCCATTCTTCTCTGCAGATCCTCTCAAGCTCTGTCAGGTTGGATGGGGAGTGTCGCTGCGCAGCTATTTTCAGGTCTCTCCAGAGATGTTCGATAGGGTTCAAGTCCGGGCTCTGGCTGGGCCACTCAAGGACATTGAGACTTGTCCCGAAGCCACTCCTGCATTGTCTTGGCTGTGTCCTGTGAACCTTCGCTCCAATCTGAGGTCCTGAGCGCTCTGGAGCAGGTTTTCATCAAGGACCTCTCTGTACTTTGCTCTGTTAATCTTTCCCTCGATCCTGCCTAGTCTCCCAGTCCATGCCGCTGAAAAACATCCCCACAGCATGATGCTGCCACCACCATGCTTCACGTAGGGATAGTGCCAGGTTTCCTCCAGACCTGACGCTTGGCATTCAGGCCAAAGAGTTCAATCTTGGTTTCCTCAGACCAGATAATCTTGTTTCTCATGGTCTGAGAGTCTTTAGGTGCCTTTTGGCAAACTCCAAGCGGGCTGTCATGTGCCTTTTACTGAGGAGTGGCTTCCGTCTGGCCACTCTACCATAAAGGCCTGATTGGCGGAGTGCTGCAGAGTTGGTTGTCCTTCTGGAAGGTTCTCCCATCTCCACACAGGAACTCTGGAGCTGTCAGAGTGACCATCGTGTTCTTGGTAACCTCCCTGACCAAGGCCCTTCTCCCCAGATTGCTCAGTTTGGCCGGGCGGCCAGCTCTAGGAAGAGTCTTGGTGGTTCCAAACTTCTTCCATTTAAGAATGATGGAGGCCACTGTGTTCTTGGGGACCTTCAATGCTGCAGACATTTTTTGGTACCCTTCCCCAGATCTGTGCGTCGACACAATCCTGTCTCGGAGCTCTACGGACAATTCCTTCGACCTCATGGCTTGGTTTTTGCTCTGACATGCACTGTCAACTATGGGACCTTATATAGACAGGTGTGTGCCTTTCCAAATCATGTCCAATCAATTGAATTTATACAGGTGGACTCCAATCAAGTTGTAGAAACATCTCAAGGGTGATCAATGGAAACAGGATGCACCGGAGCGCAATTTCAAGTCTCATAGCAAAAGGTCTAAATACTTATGTAAATAAGGTATGTTTTTTATTTTAAACAAATTTGCCAACATTTCTAAAAACCTGTTTTTGCTTTGTCATTATGGGGTATTGCGTGTAGATTGATGAGGATTTTTAAAAACAATTTAATTCATTTTAGAATAAGGCTGTAACGTAACAAAATATGGAAAAAGTCAAGGGGTCTGAATACTTTCCCGAATGCACTGTACTTGATTGTTCATTGTCAGTTTAGGTGTTAATTGCCCTGCTCAAGAGTACAACGGCAGGAGATTGCATCTAAAATAGTATTTCTAGAATCCCACCAAATATATTTTCATTGGACTTGGGAATAAAACCCTGTGCTTCAGAAGCCCGTCTCATATAATCTCTAGGCAACCTGCCAGCATAATCACAAAAACTACATCACATAGCCGTAAGCCATTTAACTAACCTCAGTGTCTCGTAGTATCTGGAGGTAGTCTGATATGGTGAGATCTGGGGCCATAACCAGCTCCATCTCTCGTCCCAGGGTCCCCAGCTCCTGTGGTGATCCCAGTGGGCTCTTAAAAGGGAACTTCCTCTAGACTGGTCGTCCTGTCTGTATACACAGTAAAACAATGAAACCCACACACTTACACTGAGGACACATAGCTTTACACAGAGACTCATGCACACAAACGCAAGCACACACGTACGTACTCTCACACACACACACACAGCCACACACACACAAATAACACACATTTAAATAAACTAAAGAACAAACTAAACTGGTCTAAACCAGTTCTCTATTCCCTTGGTGAAATTGAAATACAACATTCTGTCAGGTGATGGTATGATGACAGCGAAGGCAGCTTTAATAGGAAACATGTCATATCGAGAAACACGAAAGGCTTATAGACATCAATATGAATAGATGGCAGGCAAGGCAGTTCTCATCTTAAAATTATCGATCACACACATTCCTTGCAGTACTCACCTCTCTCAGCGGTCCTCTCAGCGGTCCACCGTGTGTGACGTGTTGACAGGACAGATGTACGGTAAATGACTTAGCTTAAGTATGAACACACAAGCTAATTCTCTTGCTCAGGTATAAGCCCCCGCCCTGTCTGACATCAGATGTGTTGACATCACATTACTATTAACTACTCATTGATGGAGTGGAACCCATGATGTACAGTGCCCTTCAGAAAAGTATTCAGACCCCTTGACTTTTTCCACATTTTGTTACATTAGCCTTATTCTAAAATTGGTTAAATAAAAATCCTCAGCAATCTACACACATTACCCCATAATGACAAAGCGAAAACAGGTTTTTAGAAATTAAACATTTTTATTTACATAAGTATTCAGACCCTTTGCTATGAGACTAAAAATTGAGCTCAGGTGCATCCTGTTTCCATTGATCATCCTTGTGATGTTTCTACAACTTGATTGGAGTCCACCTTTGGGAAATTCAATTGATTGGACATGATTTGGAAAGGCACACAACTGTCTATAAAAGGTCCCACAGTTGACAGTGCATGTCACAGCAAAAACCAAGCCATGAGGTCGAAGGAATTGTCCACAGAGCTCCGAGACAGGATTGTGTCAAGGCACAGATATGGGTACCAAAACATTTCTGCAGCATTGAAGGTCCCCAATAACACAGTGGCCTCCATCATTCTTAAATGGAAGAAATGTGGAACCACCAAGACTCTTCCTAGATCTGGCCGCCGTAGGCAGGGACTGGGAGACTAGTCAGGATCGAGGCAAAGATGAACGGAGCAATGTACAGAGAGATCCTTGATGAAAACCTGCTCCAGAGCGCTCAGGACCTCAGACTGGGGTGAAGGTTCACCTTCCAACAGAACAACGACCCTAAGCACACAGCCAAGACAACGCAGGAGTGGCTTCGGGACAAGTCTCTGAATGTCCTTGAGTGGCCCAGCCAGAGCCCTGACTTGAACCCTATCGAACATCTCTGGAGAGACCTGAAAATGCAGTACCAGTCAAAAGTTTGGACACACCTACTCATTCAAGGGTTTTTCTTTATTTTTTACTATTTTCTACATTGTTGAATAATAGTGAAAACATCAACACTATGAAATAACACATCATGTAGTAACCAAAAAAGTGTTAAACAAATCAAAATATTTTATATTTGAGATTCTTCAAAGTAGGGGGGGTATACATTAGATAGCTCTATTTGGTAAAAGACCAAGTCCATGTTATGGCAAGAACAGCTCAAATAAGCAAAGCGAAACGACAGTCCATCATTACTTTAAGACATGAAGGTCAGTAAATCCGGAAAATGTGAATAACTTTGAAAGTTTCTTCAAGTGCAGTCACAAAAACCATCAAGCGCTATGATGAAACTGGCTCTCATGAGGACCGCCACAGGAAAGGAAGACCCAGAGTTACCTCTGCTGCAGTTGATAAGTTAATTAGTTACCATTGAGTTAGTTAAATCAGCTTTGGTTTTTTTTGCACAGTATTTATGGAACAAATGTTCTTAACCCTCCCCCCATCTACCTATGCAACCTCCAGTTCTTGGGTGTGTGTTTTCCTGAAAAGTAACAGGGAGGCTGAAGGGAGAGGATTAGGGAAATGCTGATGAGTTGAGAAACAGGAATGTGTTGAACAACACACTTACAACACAGATTGCACATGAGCTGCATGGCCAGTTCTGCTCTCTGACATGTGGAGGTGGAGCCATGGTGGTCATGGTGGCCCTCAGTGGTGCCCCTCAGTGGTGCCACATGGCATTGCAAGTGGAGTTCAAACAAAAACAGCACAAATAAGCTTTTAAAACAATCTACATTGACAGTAATAGAGATATACATTTTATTTATAATATTTAAACAAATCACATCAATAAAATGTGGAGATTTTTCACAACTTTGGGGCGTTTCACATATAATTTACCTTTGAAATTAATCCAAACGGTAATCCTGCGAGGTTAGAGAGAGCAGACATGCATACATTCCCTAGTAGAGAATGGGTTTACAGCTGGAGGGGTATACAACAGTACAGAAATAACCATTCTTTAAATTTGTAAAAGGTCACTTCTACACACAACTGTTCTGCGTCTGAAAATGGCAGCCTATTCCCTATATAGTGTAGTACTTTTGACCAGAGGCCCTAGTCGAATAGGGTGCCATTTTGGACAGTCGAATAGGGTGCCATTTTGGACAGTCGAATAGGGTGCCATTTTGGACAGTCGAATAGGGTGCCATTTTGGACAGTCGAATAGGGTGCCATTTTGGACAGTCGAATAGGGTGCCATTTTGGACAGTCGAATAGGGTGCCATTTTGGACAGTCGAATAGGGTGCCATTTTGGACAGTCGAATAGGGTGCCATTTTGGACAGTCGAATAGGGTGCCATTTTGGACAGTCGAATAGGGTGCCATTTTGGACAGTCGAATAGGGTGCCATTTTGGACAGTCGAATAGGGTGCCATTTTGGACAGTCGAATAGGGTGCCATT
The DNA here is from genome assembly GCF_020615455.1 of Coregonus clupeaformis. NCBI lineage: Eukaryota > Metazoa > Chordata > Actinopteri > Salmoniformes > Salmonidae > Coregonus > Coregonus clupeaformis. The sequence continues at coordinate 71,043 of NW_025533755.1, read as the reverse complement.
TTGGACAGTCGAATAGGGTGCCATTTTGGACAGTCGAATAGGGTGCCATTTTGGACAGTCGAATAGGGTGCCATTTTGGACAGTCGAATAGGGTGCCTTTTTGGACAGTCGAATAGGGTGCCATTTTGGACGCTGCCCGTACTGTTCAGTGTGCTGGTGTAGGGGGTAGTACACATGTTTTCCCTAATCACTTTACAGGTGTGTTCCTGTGATACAAGATTATACACTTTTTCTAAGCAGCACTTGATGCTTATTAACAACATATACAGCTCAGTTATGTTAATTATGAACACCATTAGTACAATGGTGGATAAGAGGAGATATGGAGTGAAATTAGTGCAAGAATGTTTTTTTTTTTTTTTTTTTTACTCCATAGAAAAACATCACAATAATGATGTGCTCATCGTGGAATATCACGCTCCGGTGACCAGACCTGGGTTCAAATACTACTTTTAAAATTATTTAGCTCGGCTTGATTAAGCTTTCCTGGCGCAATGGAATCAATAAAATAGTTTCAACAGTGTGAACCCCTACCTACCTGGCAAGTGGCAAAGTATTTGTAAAAAATGTTGAATAGTATTTGAACCCAGGTCTGCCGGTGACAGTCAGGGTATTAGTTGTATATTGTTGTGTAACATTGAAGATACAAAAACTGAACATTCCTAGCCCTGGCTATGTCTTCAAGTATACAATATAGTGTCCCATTCATGTTATATTTGTTTCCTTTGCCATTTCAACCTGCCATCACCACAACACAAGAGGAGAGAAACACAATCCCCTATTTAAATCATTAATAATAAAAATTGCGTTCTCTTACGATAGATCAAAAGGCAATCCCCAAAGATGGAAAATATATATACTATAAAAAGGTCCACCTCGTTAGCAGCCCTTGATTTATAACTAAATAATTCCCATCTGATTCACAGGACCAAAAAGGTATTTACAGATCTCACATCCTTGTTGTTCATTATCAAAACACTTTCTGAGAGCGAGAGCGAGAGCGAGAGCGAGAGCGAGAGAGCGCGAGAGAGAGCGAGAGAGAGAGAGAGAGAGAGAAAAAGAGAAGAGAGAGAGAGAAAAAGAGAAGAGAGAGAGAAAAAGAGAAGAGAGAGAGAGAGAGAGAAAAAGAGAGAAAAAGAGAAAGAGAGAGAAAAGGAGAAAGAGAGGGGTCAAGAAACAATGTGTTTCATTGTGTTGTAGTTTCAGTAGTGGCCTGTAGGAGTCTCAGAGGCTGGAATTAGAGGAACCCACAACTGGCTTCCAAAGGTTCTAGAAGGTGTTCTAATGATTCTAGATTACACTGTGTGTAGATTATGTAGGAGTTCTTGAAAATGAGTGACGGTAAAGGACAGGGGGATCAAATCAGTTGTTGGCTGCTGCGTCCACCTGTCTGGACCAGTTCTCCTCTTCGGTACCAAAGTCATACTCCTCCTCTGCTGCCTCCTTCACTGGAGCCCTGGAAAGGTATTTACATTTTAGTCATTTAGTAGACGCTCTTAGGGTTAGTTATGCAGAGTACTAAGAGAGAGGAAGGTCAGTATTAGTGGTAGGGTTAGTTATGCAGAGAGAGAGAGGGGGGTCAGTATTAGTGGTAGTGGAGCCAAGGTACGGTCGGTTGAGATGTGTTTTCACTTGGGAACATTACATGGGAACTTCAGGTCAGGTTTCAGTACTCAGTGTTCTGATCTTAACATACCTCCGGCATGATGAAACCAATAGACCTTTGACTGATATGGTTGGTATTTACAGTGGGGGGGAAAAAAGTATTTAGTCAGCCAACAATTGTGCAAGTTCTCCCACTTAAAAAGATGAGAGAGGCCTGTAATTTTCATCATAGGTACACGTCAACTATGACATATTATTATTATAGAAAAAGAAAATCCAGAAACTCACATTGTAGGATTTTTAATGAATTTATTTGCAAATTATGGTGGAAAATAAGTATTTGGTCAATAACAAAAGTTTCTCAATACTTTGTTATATACCCTTTGTTGGCAATGACACAGGTCAAACGTTTTCTGTAAGTCTTTACAAGGTTTTCAAACACTGTTGCTGGTATTTTGGCCCATTCCTCCATGCAGATCTCCTCTAGAGCAGTGATGTTTTGGGGCTGTCGCTGGGCAACAAGGACTTTCAACTCCCTCCAAAGATTTTCTATGGGGTTGAGATCTGGAGACTGGCTAGGCCACTCCAGGACCTTGAAATGCTTCTTACGAAGCCACTCCTTCGTTGCCCGGGCGGTGTGTTTGGGATCATTGTCATGCTGAAAGACCCAGCCATGTTTCATCTTCAATGCCCTTGCTGATGGAAGGAGGTTTTCACTCAAAATCTCACGATACATGGCCCCATTCATTATTTCCTTTACACGGATCAGTCGTCCTGGTCCCTTTGCATAAAAACAGCCCCAAAGCATGATGTTTCCACCCCATGCTTCACAGTAGGTATGGTGTTCTTTGGATGCAACTCAGCATTCTTTGTCCTCCAAACACGACAAGTTGAGTTACCAAAAAGTTATATTTTGGTTTCATCTGACCATATGACATTCTCCCAATCCTCTTCTGGATCATCCAAATGCACTCTAGCAAACTTCAGACGGGCCTGGACATGTTCTGGCTTAAGCAGGGGAACACGTCTGGCACTGCAGGATTTAAGTCCCTGGCGGCGTAGTGTGTTACTGATGGTAGGCTTTGTTACTTTGGTCCCAGCTCTCTGCAGGTCATTCACTAGGTCCCCCCGTGTGGTTCTGGGATTTTTCCTCACCGTTCTTGTATGTCTTCCATTTCCTAATAATTGCTCCCACAGTTGATTTCTTCAAACCAAGCTGCTTACCTATTGCAGATTCAGTCTTCCCAGCCTGGTGCAGGTCTACAATTTTGTTTCTGGTGTCCTTTGACAGCTCTTTGGTCTTGGCCATAGTGGAGTTTGGAGTGTGACTGTTTGAGGTTGTGGACAGGTGTCTTTTATACTGATAAGTTCAAACAGGTGCCATTAATACAGGTAACGAGTGGAGGACAGAGGAGCCTCTTAAAGAAGAAGTTACAGGTCTGTGAGTGCCAGAAATCTTGCTTGTTTGTAGGTGACCAAATACTTATTTTCCACCATAATTTGCAAATAAATTCATTAAAAAATCCTACAATGTGATTTTCTGGATTTTTTTCCCCCTCAATTTGTCTGTCATAGTTGACGTGTACCTATGATGAAAATTACAGGCCTCTCTCATCTTTTTAAGTGGGAGAACTTGCACAATTGGTGGCTGACTAAATACAGTGGGGGGGGAGTATCTATTAATTTAACTTTTACTTAACCAGGCAAGTCAATTAATGGTGGCCTGGCAAGTGGCAAGAGATAAGTACAGCAATAAAAACATAGACAGTACGAAGCCAAGTGACAGTAAGATCCTAACAGGTGCTGCCTAACCTGACGTATTGTGGTTCTGATCTACCCTGGACCACGTCCTCGGTTAACTCCACAGCCATGATGTCTGAACACGGCACCTCAAACATTGGCTCCAGAAGAAGCTTCTCCTGTTTAAAAAAAAAAGAGAGAGATTTCACACAGCAGTGTCAGAAAACTGAAACAGGACATTCATTAATGAATTTCAGCTTCATTACACTGTCACAGTCACTCACCATACTAGTAATATCACTTAGATTTACCATCAGCAACCGAATCCGTTCTGTGTATATTCTTACTGCTGATAAAGACTCAAATACCAAATGTATAGGAATTGAGCACGTTGTATTGACTGACCATGATGGACCTCAGGCCACGGGCTCCCGTCTTCCTGTCCAGAGCCAGCCTGGCGATGGCCCTCAGTGCATCTGTGGTTACATTCAGTTCACACTGGAACACAAATCACAGAGAGAGGAACGTTATTTCGGTAGTTATTGTAGGTTATTGTAGGTAATTATTGTAGGTAAGTATTGTATTCGGCTGAGCCCGGTGAAGCACGAGGCTAGCTAACCCACTACCTGGACCAATAAAGCTAGCTAGCTAGCGGGTAGCTACTGGTAACTTTTAGCAACTGTGGATAGTTGTTTCCAATGTTATTTCACGCTTAAGAGTACCTGTAATTAAGCCAGCTAGCTACCTACCATTCAGCTGTTTTTCTAACCTCATTATCTGAAGCATTAACGTTAGGTAGTTAGTAGCTACTGTACTTAATTACAGCTACTGATTGCAGAAGACCAATGTCTTCTTGTCTGCCACCCAGACAGCTGGCGTCGGGTAAGTTTGGCTTTATACATAGCTTGGGCTTTGTCGAGTAAGGCTTAAACTATGTATTTAGATTGTAGTTAGGTATTGTAGGTAGGCATCGTGGGTTGTTGTGGGTAGTTATTGTATGTATTTATTGTAGGTTAGTATTGTATTCGGCGGTGCCGGGTGTAGCACGAAGCTAGCTAGCTAACTCACCTCCTGGACTAGCTGGTGAGTAGCTATTAGCAACGGTAGCAACTAAATACAATATCCTTTTAGCCAGCTACATTCGTTCACAGCGACGCCGTTTTTCAAACAAAGTCATCACCGCAGCCATTGCTAGCTAGCCACACTACCAGCTAGCAGTACTATAGCAACTAAATACAATATAATTTTAGCCAGCTACATTCGTTCGCAGCGACACCGTTTTTCAAACAAAGTCAACACAGCAGCCATTGCTAGCTAGCCAACACTACCAGCTAGCTGTACTGTAGCAGCTAAATACAATATCTTTGTGCTAGCTAGCCAACGTTTAATTATTGCTGCGTTATGAAAGGAACTAGACACGGACACGAATTATCTGTTTAGTGTGTTAACACACTATTGGTAGTTTGTTGTAACCAAGTATTGGTGCTAAACTGTGTGTTATTGGATGCTAGCATGCTAGTTAGCTATGGCGTCATAGTTAGCTAGCTGAATAAAGTAAGTTGAGTCTATTCCTTGAAACATTGAACCGCTGTAGTTTACAACAATTCTAATTTCTAAAGTGGAAGTTGGGAGAGTTTTATTCGGGTGGTTCAGTGAAACAATTATAGTTTCTGAGGTGGAAGTTGGGCGAGTTATATTTGGGAGTTGTGGTGAGGGAGGCCCTGCTCTCTCCTTTCCCAGATGTTTAGTTCATTTCATTCCGATCTCCTCTGCATTATTGTAGCCATCTGCTACAGCCTGTCAACTATGCCTCTGCCTATCCCTGTTCTCTCCTCTCCGCACAGGCTACACAAACGCCTCACACCGCGTGGCTGCTGCCTCTCTAACCTGGTGGTCCCTGCACGCACCACACACCTGGAGTTCCAGGTCTCAGGCAGCCTCTGGAACTGCCGTTCTGCTGCCAACAAGGCTGACTTCATCCCAGCCTATGCTACCCTCCAGTCCCTCGACTTCCTGGCGCTGACGGAAACATGGATTACCACTGAAAACACTGCTACTCCTATTGCTCTCTCCTCGTCTGACCATGTGTTCTCGCATACCCAGAGAGCATCTGGTCAGAGGGGTGGTGGCACAGGAATCCTCATCTCTCCCAAGTGGACATTCTCAATTTTTCCCCTAACCCATCTGTCTATCTCCTCATTTGAATTCCATGCTGTCACAGTCACTAGCCCATTTAAGCTTAATATCCTTGTCATCTATCGCCCTCCAGGTTCCCTTGGAGAGTTCATCAATGAGCTTGACGCCTTGATAAGTTCCTTTCCTGAGGATGGCTCACCCCTCACAGTTTTGGGGGATTCCAACCTCCCTACGTCTACATTTGACTCATTTCTCTCTGCCTCCTTCTTTCCACTCCTCTCCTCTTTTGACCTCACCCTCTCACCGTCCCCCCTACTCACAAGGCAGGCAATACGCTTGACCTCATCTTTACTAGATGCTGCTCTTCTACTAATCTCACTGCAACTCCCCTCCATGTCTCCGACCACTACTTTGTATCCTTTTCTCTCTCGCTCTCCTCCTACACTACTCACTCTGCCCCCTACACAGATGGTAATGCGCCGCCGCAACCTTCGCTCTCTCTCTCCCACTACTCTCTCCTCTTCCATCCTATCATCTCTTCCCTCTGCTCAATCCTTCTCCCTCCAATCTCCTGATTCTGCCTCCTCAACCCTCCTCTCCTCCCTTTCTGCATCCTTTGACTCTCTATGTCCCCTATCCTCCCGGCCGGCTCAGTCCTCCCCTCCAGCTCCGTGGCTTGATGACTCATTGCGAGCTCACAGAACAGAGCTCCGGGCAGCTGAGCGGAAATGGAAGAAAACTAGACTCCCCTGCGGACCTGGCATCTTTTCACTCCCTCCTCTCTACATTTTCTTCATCTGTTTCTGCTGCTAAGGCCACTTTCTACCACTCTAAATTCCAAGCATCTGCCTCTAACCCTAGGAAGCTCTTTGCCACATTCTCCTCCCTGCTGAATCCTCCTCCCCCCCCTCCTCCTCCCTCTCTGTGGATGACTTCGTCAACCACTTTGAAAAGAAGGTTGACGACATCCGATCCTCGTTTGTTAAGTCTAATGACACTGCTGGTCCTGCTCACACTGCCCTACCCTATGCTTTGACTTCTTTCTCCCCTCTCTCCAGATAAAATCTTGCGACTTGTGACTGCAGGCCGCCCAACAACCTGCCCGCTTGACCCCATCCCCTCCTCTCTTCTCCAGACCATCTCCGGTGACCTTCTCCCCTACCTCACCTCGCTGATCAACTCATCCTTGACCGCTGGCTATGTCCCTTCCGTCTTCAAGAGAGCAAGAGTTGCACCTCTTCTCAAAAAACCAACACTCGATCCCTCTGATGTCAACAACTACAGACCAGTATCCCTTCTTTCTTTTCTTTCCAAAACTATTGAGCGTGCCGTCTTTAGCCAACTCTCTTGCTATCTCTCTCAGAATGACCTTCTTGATCCTAACCAGTCAGGTTTCAGGACTGGTCATTCAACTGAGACTGCTCTTCTCTGTGTCACGGAGGCTCTCCGCACTGCTAAAGCTAAGTCTCTCTCCTCTGCTCTTGTCCTTCTAGACCTGTCTGCTGCCTTTGATACTGTGAACCATCAGATCCTCCTCTCCACCCTCTCCGAGCTGGGCATCTCCGGCGCGGCTCACTCTTGGATTGCGTCCTACCTGACCGGTCGCTCCTACCAAGTGGCGTGGCGAGAAGCTGTCTCCGCACCACGTGCTCTCACCACTGGTGTCCCCCAGGGCTCAGTTCTAGGCCCTCTCCTATTCTCGCTATACACCAAGTCACTTGGCTCCGTCATATCCTCACATGGCCTCTCCTATCATTGCTACGCTGACGATACACAACTAATCTTCTCCTTTCCCCCTTCTGATAACCAGGTGGCGAATCGCATCTCTGCATGTCTGGCAGACATATCAGTATGGATGACGGATCACCACCTCAAGCTGAACCTTGGCAAGACGGAGCTGCTCTTCCTCCCGGGGAAGGACTGCCCGTTCCATGATCTCGCCATCACGGTTGAGAACTCCGTTGTGTCCTCCTCCCAGAGTGCGAAGAGCCTTGGCGTGACCCTGGACAATACCCTGTCGTTCTCCGCTAACATCAAGGCGGTGACCCGATCCTGCAGGTTCATGCTCTACAACATTCGGAGAGTACGACCCTGCCTTACACAGGAAGCGGCACAGGTCCTAATCCAGGCACTTGTCATCTCCCCGTCTGGATTACTGCAACTCGCTGTTGGCTGGGCTCCCTGCCTGTGCCATTAAACCCCTACAACTCATCCAGAATGCCGCAGCCCGTCTGGTGTTCAACCTTCCCAAGTTCTCTCACGTCACCCCGCTCCTCCGCACACTCCACTGGCTTCCAGTTGAAGCTCGCATCTGTTACAAGACCATGGTGCTTGCCTATGGAGCTGTGAGGGGAACGGCACCTCCGTACCTTCAGGCTCTGATCAGTCCCTACACCCAAACGAGGGCATTGCGTTCATCCACCTCTGGCCTGCTGGCTCCCCTTCCTCTGCGGAAGCATAGTTCCCGCTCAGCCCAGTCAAAACTGTTCGCTGCTCTGGCACCCCAATGGTGGAACAAGCTCCCTCACGACACCAGGACAGCGGAGTCACTCACCACCTTCCGGAGACATTTGAAACCCCACCTCTTTAAGGAATACCTGGGATAGGATAAAGCAATCCTTCTACCCCCCTCTTAAATTTTTTATTTTTTTTTAATTGTAAAGTGGTTATCCCACTGGTTATAGGGTGAATGCACCAATTTGTAAGTCGCTCTGGATAAGAGCGTCTGCTAAATGACGTAAATGTTATAACAGGACCGAGACACAGGCAGAGTGAATGTGATATGTACATCCAAAAGACTTGGGTTAGACTAAAACATGACAAACACAGCCTTGATAAATGACAATATTATCTGTCTAGTTTGTGTCTGCTAAGTAGCCAGCAGTCCTGTCAGCTGTATGGAGCTAGTGCATCCTCAGCAGTAGAGTTGTTCTTCCAGTCCTGAGAAAGGCCTTTCTTTCCTCACCTTGTCCATGCTGAACAGGGCCTGGTACTGAGACCACTACTACTACTAACCTTGTCCATGCTGAACAGGGCCTGGTACTGGGGTATGACAGCGTTACGTGGTTCTGTCAGGATGCGGACCAGAGTCTCTTCATCCAGACTGTGCAGAGGCACCACCACTGGCAGACGCCCCACGAACTCCGGGATCATCCCAAACTCAATGAGGTCCCGGGCCTCCACGAGCTTCAGCAGCCGGTCCTTCTCCTCCATCTCTGCCACCATGTCCGTCTGTTCACTGCTGTTAGCCTGGTCGGCCACTGCCGCCGCACGGCGACCCTTACCCATGTTGGAGGGCGTCCCGAAGCCCAGGTACTAGAAGAGAAAAAAAAGAGGCGATTAGTGGGTGAACAACAGGTACTACACAGGCGGAGAGGGACCAGAGAGGAGAAGGTTAAGGAAAACACGTGGTCTAAAACACTGAAGAAATGAGACGTCATCTAGGAGAGGCAGGCCTAGACATTCATGTTCCATTCATTAAAATACTACATTAAAGCGGTAACCATCAGTTCAAACAATAACAAAAAGTGACACCCTGCCACTGTTTTGGTAAAAAGCAGAGTGATGGGGGATGGAGAAATGTACCCACTCTCAGATTAACAGACAGAGCTGTGGATGCAAGGACTGACCATCCATGACATCACAATGACAGTTTTAACCATGTTGAGGCTATATAGTGTTTGTTTACATTTACTTTGATTACAGACAACGGAGTTGAACAAGCTTCTATTTTATACTGAACAAAAATATAAATGCAACATATAAAATGTTTGGTCCCATGTTTCATGAGCTAAAAAAAAAAAAAAAAGAGGGAGTGTGCAACTGGCATGCTGATTACAGGATTGTCCACCAGAGCTGTTGCCAGATAATCAAATGTTCATTTCGCTACTATAAGCCGCCTCCAACGTCGTTTTATAGAATTTGTCAGTACGTCCAACCGGTCTCACAACCGCAGACCACGTGTAACCACGCCAGCCCAGGTCCTCCACATCCGGCTTCTTCACCTGCGGGATCGTCTGAGACAGCTGATGAAACTGTGGGTTTTGCACAACCAAATAATTTCTGCACAAACTGTCAGAAACCGTCTCAGGGAAGCTCATCTGCGTGCTCGACGTCCTCACCAGGGTCTTGACCTGACTGCAGTTTGGCGTCGTAACCGACTTCAGTGGGCAAATGCTCACCTTCGATGGCCACTGGCACGCTGGACAAGTGTGCTCTTCACGGTTTGCTGATGTCAACATTGTGAACAGAGTGCCCCATGGTGGCAGTGGGGTTATGGTATGGGCAGGCATAAACTACGGACAACAAACACAATTGCATTTTATCGGTGGCAATTCATCCACCGCCATCACCTCATGTTTCAGCATGATAATGCACAGCCCCATGTCGCAAGGATCTGTACACAATTCCTGGAAGCTGAAAATGTCCCAGTTCTTCCATGGCCTGCATACTCACCAGACATATCACCCATTGAGCATGTTTGGGATGCTCTGGATCGACGTGTATGACAGCGTGTTCCAGTTCCAGCCAATATCCAGCAACTTCACACAGCCAATGAGGAGTGGGATAACGTTCCACAGGCCACAATCAACAGCCTGATTAACTCTATGCAAAGGAGATGTGTCGCGCTGTATTAGGCAAATGGTGGTCACACCAGATACTGACTAGTTCTGATCCACGCCCCTACTTTTTTTTTTAAAAGGTATCTGTGACCAGATGCATATCTGTATTCCCAGTCATGTCAAATCCATAGATTAGGGCCTAATGAATATATTTCAATTGACTGACTTCCTTATATGAACTGTAACTTTTGTTCAGTGTAGGTTCTGATGGGGTACGACTGTTGAATTTAAGCTCATTAGGTACTTATTTATAAGTTATATTCTTCAAGAATCAATGGGTACATATTATTAAATGGATGTAGCAACTGCAGATTGCTCAGATTAGAGAGACTGTTGACCGAGTCTCTTGAAAACCAGTGAACAGAATAAATAGTCAAAGGACCGCAGCCGTTTTACAGTTCTGGGTCGATACAATGAGGGAAAACATATATATTTTTTCTTCTTGCTAACCTTTTCATTCTTCCGTCTGCTGACGATTCTGTCGAGTCCGTTGAAGGCTCCTGACGCTACGAACAGGATGTTAGTGGTGTCCACCTGCACCGTCTCTCCTCTCAGCTTCCTGGAGTTCTTCTCTGGGACGTTCACTATCGTGCCCTCCAGGAGTTTCAGCAGGCCCTACATTCAGAAAACACAGACGTCAAATCACTGATATCTCCCATCCCGTAAGGTAACACTCTATAACAGGGTTCCCCAACTGGTGGCCCGCGGGCCGACTTTGGCCTGCAGGTGGATTCATTTGGTGGCCAAAGTTTTCAGAGAAAATTAATAAATAAATAAATAAATATACAGTACCAGTCAAAAGTTTGGACACACCTACTCATTAAAGGGTTTTTCTTAATTTTGACTATTTTCTACTATTTTCTAGAATAGTAGTGAAGATATCAAAACTATGAAATAACACATATGGAATCATGTAGTAACCAAAAAAAGTGTTAATGAAATCAAAATATATTTCATATTTGAGATTCATCAAAGTAGCCACCCTTTGCCTTGATAACAGCTTTGCACACTCTTGGCATTCTCTCAACCAGCTTCATGAGGTAGTTGAATGCATTTCAATTAAAAAGGTGTGCCTTGTTAAAAGTTAATTTGTGGAATTTCTTTCCTTCTTAATGCATTTGAGCCAATCCGTTGTGTTGTGACAAGGTAGGGGTGGTATACAGAAGATAGCCCTATTTGGTAAAAGACCAAGTCCATATTATGGCAAGAACAGCTCAAATAATCAAAGACAAATTACAGTCCATCATTACTTTAAGACATGAAGGTCAGTCAATCCGGAAAATGTGAAGAACTTTGAAAGTTTCTTCAAGTGCAGTCGCAAAAACCATCAATCACTATGATGAAACTGGGTCTCATGAGGACAAGCCACAGGAAAGGAAGACCCAGAGTTACCTCTGCTGCAGAGGATAAGTTCATTAGAGTTACCAGCCTCAGAAATTGCAGCCCAAATAAGTGCTTCACAGAGTTCAAGTAACAGACACATCAACATCAACTGTTCAGAGGAGACTGTGTGAATCAGGACACCTCCCGAGTGGCGCAGTGGTCTAAGGCACTGCATGGCAGTGCTAGCTGTGCCACTAGAGATCCTGGTTCGAATCCGTAGCCGGCCGTGACCGGGAGACCCATGGGGCGGCGCACAATTGGCCCAGCGTTGTCTAGGGTAGGGGAGGGAATGGCCGGCAGGGATGTAGCTCATTTGGTAGAGCATGGCGTTTGCAACGCCAGGGTTGTGGGTTCGATTCCCACGGGGGGCCAGTATGAAAAATAAAAATAATGTAATAATGCACTAACTGTAAGTCGCTCTGGATAAGAGCGTCTGCTAAATGACTAAAATTTTAATAATAAGGAGAGACTTGCTTAGGCCAAGAAACACGAGCAATGGACATTAGACCGGTGGAAATCTGTCCTTTGGTCTGGGGTCCAAATTGGAGATTTTTGGTTGCAACCGCTGTGTCTTTGTGAGACGCAGTGTAGGTGAACGGATGATCTCTGCATGTGTAGTTCCCACCGTGAAGCAAGGAGGAGGAGACGTGATGGTGTTTTGCTGGTGACACGGTCTGTGATTTATTTAGAATTCAAGGCACACTTAACCAGCATGGCTACCACAGCATTCTGCAGGCGACACGCCATCCCATCTGGTTTGGGCTTTAGTGGGACAATCTACAAAGAGCAGGGTGTTCTTAATGTTTTGTGTTCTCAGCGTATGTCTGGTCACTACTGTGAAGTTGACCAAATGAGTTTCCTAAGCTTGGGATAATAAAGTACGGCTTGAGTACTGGCCTGCTGTACTCCCTCTCCTCCTACGTCTCTGAGCTGGTGGATTCCAGGAACACTGCCGATCTTATCCACCTCATCCAGAAACACAATGCCTGGACAGGGAGACATTTACATTCAACTAAAGTAGGTAAAAACGACTACAGTGCCTTCAGAAAGTATTCATACCCCTTGATTTATTCCAAAATGTAGTTGTGTTACAGCCTGAATTCAAAATGGATTAAATATATGTATCTCACCAATCTACACACAATACCCCATAATGACAAAGTGAAAACATGTTTTTAGAAATCTTTGCAAATGTATTGAAAATGAAATACAGATGTATTCACACCACTGAGTCAATACATGTTAGAATCATCTTTGGCATGCGATTACAGCTGTGAGTCTTTCCTGGGTAAGTCTCTAAGAGCTTTGCACACCTGGATTTTACAATATTTGCACAATGTTTTTTTAATTCTTCAAGCTCTGTCAAGTTGGTTGTTGATCATTGATAGAACTTATTTAAAACTGATTTAAGTCAAAACTGTAACTAGGCCACTCAGGAACATTCAATGTCGTCTTGGTAAGCAACTCCAGTGTATATTTGGCCTTGTGTTTTAGGTTATTGTCCTGCTGAAAGGTGAATGCGTCTCCCAGTGTCTGTTGGAAAGCAGACTGAACCAGGTTTTCCTCTAGGATTTTGCCTGTGCTTAGCTCTAGTCCATTTATTTTTATTCTAAAAAAACTCCCTTGCCGATGACAAGCATACCCATGACATGACGCAGCCACCCCTATGCTTGAAAATATGAAGTGGTACTCAGTGATGTGTTGGATTTGCCCCAAACATAACAATTTGTATTCAGGACATAAAATAAATTGCTTTGCCACATTTCTTGCAGTGTTACTTTAGTGCCTTGTTGCAAACAGGATGCATGTTTTGGAATATTATTATTATGTACAGGCTTCCTTTTCATTCTGTCAATTAGGTTAGTATTGTGGAGTAACTACAATGTTGTTGATCCATCCTCAGTTCTCTCCGATCACCATCAGCCATTAAACCCTGTAACTGTTTTAAAGTCACCATTGGCCTCATGGCGAAATCCCTGAGCGGTTTCCTTCCTCTCCGACAACTGAGTTAGGAAGGACGCCTGTATCTTTGTAGTGACTGGGTGTATTGATACACCATCCAAAGTGTAATTAATAACTTCACCATGCTCAAAGGGATATTCAATGTCTGCTTTTTTTTTTTTACCCATCTACCAATAGGTGCCCTTCTTTGCGAGGCATTGGAAAACCTCCCTGGTCTTTGTGGTTGAATCTGCTCGACTGAGGGACCTCACAGATAATTGTATGTGTGGGGCACAAAGATGAGGTAGCCAACTTTGACATTATGGGGCATTGTGTTTGTAAGCCAGTAACACAAAATCTAAATGTAATCAATTTTAAAATTCAGGCTGTAACAACAAAAAGTCAAGGGGTGTGAATACTTTCTGAAGGCACTGTAAATAACCCAGAAACACAATGCCTGTACCACATCTTAGTGAGATTGTGGTCATTATATTAAACAGATATAGATTTTGTACAGAGGGCTTATGTGAATAAGATAGTTCTATTTGAACTACAAGAGAATAGTGAATTCTCATCCGCAAATTTGTTTTTTAAATAATTCCCTGCATCAGACTACACACAAGTTACAAAGTGCTGTACACGAAAAGCATAACAGATCTATTTAAGTCCCGGAGAACCAGAAAACAGAGTTTGTGAGCCACCCACCTTGCTGTGCTTTGTCCACAGAGTAGTTGGCATCCTGCAGCAGCTTGGCGATAACAGACTCGATGTCCTCCCCAACATAGCCAGCCTGGGTCAGGGTGGTACAATCACAGATGGTAAAGGGTACATCTAGACACTTGGCCAGGGTCTGGGCCAACAATGTCTTTCCTGGGAAATATAGTGAGAAATATTTTAATGGACATGAGACAAGGATATATATATTTTCACAGCAGTAAGTTGTTTTGGACAAAAATTGTTTAAAATTTGCCACGTGTAGTGAATACATTTAGTAGTTTACTAACCTGATCCGGTGGGGCCTAGCAACACGATGTTGCTCTTCTCCAGTTTGATGTCGGTGTGGGTGGAGTCTAACACGTCCCCGCCCCTCATCTCCTGAGGAGCCTGCTGATTGGCCTGCTGCTGCATGGAGGCCCCCAGAGCATTGCCATGGGGACTGATCCCTGCTATCTGAAGGAGTTCTACAAATGACAAATGTAAACAAAACAGCCATATTGTATATTTGGGTTCAGATTTGGCAGCAGGATAGTGGTGATTTCTAGCCTGGTCCCAGATCTGTTTGTGCTCTTGCCAAATGTCAACTCCATTGTTGTCCTCGTCAAGCTTGTTTGGCATGACGGATTCCATAAGGAGTTGGCGAGAGGGCAGAAACAGATTTGCCCCCAGGCTAGGGGAATCCATTTTGGGTCAATGTTTCCCATCTCTCATGGCAATGACCAGGCACTAAAACGTAACTTTTCCGAACAGGATATGCAATGTTGGCCTACTCTCTGTGATCTGGCAACTTAAGTTGTATTACACGTTTGCACTGTATTGTAATGTACACCGAGTGTAAAAAAAACATTAAGAACACATGCTCTTTCCATGACATAGACTGACCAGGTGAAAGCTATGATCCCTTATTGATGACACTTGTTAAATCCACTTCAAAATCAGTGTAGATGAAGGGGAGGAGACAGGTTAAAGAAGGATTTATAGGGCCTCCTGAGCTGTGCAGCGGTCTAAGGCACTGCATCGCAGTTCTAGATGCGTTACTAAAGATCCGGGTTCATTTCCGGGCAGTGCTATAACCGGCCGTGGCCGGGAGTCCCATAGGACGGCGCACAATTGGCCCAGTGTCGTCCGGGTTAGGGGAAGGTTTGGCCGGTGGGGCTTTACTTCGCTCATCTCACTCTAGTGACTCCTTGTGGCGGGCCGGGTGCCTGCGGGCTGACCCCGGTCGCCAGTTGAAGAGTGTTTCCTCCGACACATTGGTGCGGCTGGCTTCCGGGTTAAGCTGGCGGGTGTTAAGGAGCGCGGTTAGGCTGGTCACGTTTCAGAGGACGCATGACTCCACCTTCGCCTCTCCCGAGCCCGTTGGGGAGTTGCAGCAATGAGACAAGATCAAACATTGGGGAGAAAAAGGGGGTAAAATACAGCCACAAGAGAAAAAAATGATGTTTTTAAGCCTTGAAACAATTGAGACATGGATTGTGTATACGTGCCATTCAGAGAGTGAATGGGCAAGACAAAATATTTAAGTGCCTTTGAACAGGGTATGGTAGTAGGTGCCAGGCGCACCAGCTTGTGTCAAGAACTGCAACGCTGCTGGGTTTTTAATGCTCAACAGTTTACCGTGTGTGTCAAGAATGGTCCACCACCCAAAGGACATCCATCCAACTTGACACAACTGTGGGAAGCATTGGAGTCAACATGGGCCAGCATCCCTGTGGAACGCTTTCGACACCTTGTCGAGCACATGCCCTGACGAATTGAGGCTGATCTGATGGCAAAAGGGGTGGTTGCAACTCAATATAAGTCCCCTGCAGCTCAGTTGGTAGAGCATGGCGCTTGCAACGCCAGGGCTGTGGGTTTGTTTCCCACGGGGAGGGCAGTATGAGAATGTATGCACTCACTAACTGTAAGTCGCTCTGGATAAGAACGTCTGCTAAAATGACAACAAAAAAAAATGTAAAAATATTAGGAAGGTGTTCTTAATGTTTTGTACACTCCGTGTATAACACGTTTGTGTCTCGTATTTTCAGTTCGCCAGGCTCCCTAGTTATAATGTGAAGTATCTGTGGTGGTGCTGCATCACGGCAATAGGTCCAAGTTCAATCTAAAAATACAGGTGCCCTGCTCTACTCTTTACTGGGAGCCAGTGTGGAGTATTCAAAATAATTTCAAATACTTTATATGGGCTTCCCGTGTGGCTCAGTTAATTAGAGCATGGCGCTCCTCTGGCCCCCCCCGGCCCCCCCGCCAGACTTTTCACATTTTTGTTTTAATCTGAAACTGCCACATCTGATTAAATTAGTCGAGTGGCGCAGCAGTCTAAGGCACTGCATCTCAGTGCTTGAGGCGTCACTACAGACCCCCTGGTTCGATTCCAGGCTGTATCACAATCTGGCCGTGATTGGGAGTCCCATAGGGCGGCGCACAATTGGCCCAGCGTCGTCCGGGTTTGGCCGTCATTGTAAATAAGAATTTGTTCTTAACTGACTTGCCTAGTTAAATAAAAAAGGATTGATGATTAGTTGACTAATTGAATCAGGTGTGAAAGTTTAGGATACATTTTCTTTTTTTTTAATCTAACACACCCTAAAAACAATACGTCATTGACAACAAGAGAAGCTAGTCTGTAAACTTTATCATTTGTGCAATTCTTTGAAAATAAAACATATACCACAACAGAACGCTCCAATCAAAAAAGTGACATGTTTAAAATAGCCAATGATACGGAGACAGCTACGTAAGGAGGACCAATCAAATCACTTACTTGTGAATCTGTACTCATCCTCCCGTCTTTTCAGCTCTAGCTCTACAGAGAGAGGATGACATCACGTACTGCCAGATTAACACATCACTACATTTCTGCATGGAAGAATCAGATTCCACTGTTTGTTGTTCGTAATCATCACCCTGTTATCTTGTTAAATCCATTAGCATCGTCCTTTCAAGCTGTCAAGTGTGTGGGTGTAAAAGCAAATCATTGAACAAATGCCAAATTATACAGATGAGAGCGTCATGAGGTGACTGTGACATCTGAACAGGTGTTTCAGCACAAACTTTGCTCATAACGAAAGCATAACGCTGTTGCCTAATGAAATTATACTATTCTGTTTTGTCCAGTATACGTTTTCTGGCGGCTGACTATTATTAATATTTTAAACAAACAAAAGGCATGTAGCTGACTGAACTCTGCTGACCTTCTGGTGTGAGAACTACTATAGCTAACAGAACACTACACCAGTAAGGCTGACCTCGTGGTGTGAGGCCTGTTTCTAACTAACAGTAGACTGTACTGACCTCGTGGTGTGAGGCCTGTTTCTAACTAACAGTAGACTGTACTGACCTCGTGGTGTGAGGCCTGTTTCTAACTAACAGTAGACTGTACTGACCTCGTGGTGTGAGGCCTGTTTCTAACTAACAGTAGACTGTACTGACCTCGTGGTGTGAGCGAGGCCTGTTTCTAACTAACAGTAGACTGTACTGACCTCGTGGTGTGAGGCCTGTTTCTAACTAACAGTAGACTGTACTGACCTCGTGGTGTGAGGCCTGTTTCTAACTAACAGTAGACTGTACTGACCTCGTGGTGTGAGGCCTGTTTCTAACTAACAGTAGACTGTACTGACCTCGTGGTGTGAGCGAGGCCTGTTTCTAACTAACAGTAGACTGTACTGACCTCGTGGTGTGAGGCCTGTTTCTAACTAACAGTAGACTGTACTGACCTCGTGGTGTGAGGCCTGTTTCTATCTAACAGTAGACTGTACTGACCTCGTGGTGTGAGGCCTGTTTCTAACTAACAGTAGACTGTACTGACCTCGTGGTGTGAGGACTGTTTCTAACTAACAGTAGACTGTACTGACCTCGTGGTGTGAGCGAGGCCTGTTTCTAACTAACAGTAGACTGTACTGACCTCGTGGTGTGAGCGAGGCCTGTTTCTAACTAACAGTAGACTGTACTGACCTCGTGGTGTGAGGCCTGTTTCTAACTAACAGTAGACTGTACTGACCTCGTGGTGTGAGCGAGGCCTGTTTCTAACTAACAGTAGACTGTACTGACCTCGTGGTGTGAGGCCTGTTTCTAACTAACAGTAGACTGTACTGACCTCGTGGTGTGAGGCCTGTTTCTAACTAACAGTAGACTGTACTGACCTCGTGGTGTGAGGCCTGTTTCTAACTAACAGTAGACTGTACTGACCTCGTGGTGTGAGCGAGGCCTGTTTCTAACTAACAGTAGACTGTACTGACCTCGTGGTGTGAGCGAGGCCTGTTTCTAACTAACAGTAGACTGTACTGACCTCGTGGTGTGAGGCCTGTTTCTAACTAACAGTAGACTGTACTGACCTCGTGGTGTGAGCGAGGCCTGTTTCTAACTAACAGTAGACTGTACTGACCTCGTGGTGTGAGGCCTGTTTCTAACTAACAGTAGACTGTACTGACCTCGTGGTGTGAGGCCTGTTTCTAACTAACAGTAGACTGTACTGACCTCGTGGTGTGAGGCCTGTTTCTAACTAACAGTAGACTGTACTGACCTCGTGGTGTGAGGCCTGTTTCTAACTAACAGTAGACTGTACTGACCTCGTGGTGTGAGCGAGGCCTGTTTCTAACTAACAGTAGACTGTACTGACCTCGTGGTGTGAGGCCTGTTTCTAACTAACAGTAGACTGTACTGACCTCGTGGTGTGAGGCCTGTTTCTAACTAACAGTAGACTGTACTGACCTCGTGGTGTGAGGCCTGTTTCTAACTAACAGTAGACTGTACTGACCTCGTGGTGTGAGCGCCTGTTTCTAACTAACAGTAGACTGTACTGACCTCGTGGTGTGAGCGAGGCCTGTTTCTAACTAACAGTAGACTGTACTGACCTCGTGGTGTGAGCGAGGCCTGTTTCTAACTAACAGTAGACTGTACTGACCTCGTGGTGTGAGGCCTGTTTCTAACTAACAGTAGACTGTACTGACCTCGTGGTGTGAGCGAGCCTGTTTCTAACTAACAGTAGACTGTACTGACCTCGTGGTGTGAGGCCTGTTTCTAACTAACAGTAGACTGTACTGACCTCGTGGTGTGAGGCCTGTTTCTAACTAACAGTAGACTGTACTGACCTCGTGGTGTGAGGCCTGTTTCTAACTAACAGTAGACTGTACTGACCTCGTGGTGTACGAGGCCTGTTTCTAACTAACAGTAGACTGTACTGACCTCGTGGTGTGAGCGAGGCCTGTTTCTAACTAACAGTAGACTGTACTGACCTCGTGGTGTGGAGGCCTGTTTCTAACTAACAGTAGACTGTACTGACCTCGTGGTGTGAGCGAGGCCTGTTTCTAACTAACAGTAGACTGTACTGACCTCGTGGTGTGAGGCCTGTTTCTAACTAACAGTAGACTGTACTGACCTCGTGGTGTGAGGCCTGTTTCTAACTAACAGTAGACTGTACTGACCTCGTGGTGGTGCGAGGCCTGTTTCTAACTAACAGTAGACTGTACTGACCTCGTGGTGTGAGGCCTGTTTCTAACTAACAGTAGACTGTACTGACCTCGTGGTGTGAGGCCTGTTTCTAACTAACAGTAGACTGTACTGACCTCGTGGTGTAGCAGGCCTGTTTCTAACTAACAGTAGACTGTACTGACCTCGTGGTGTGAGCGAGGCCTGTTTCTAACTAACAGTAGACTGTACTGACCTCGTGGTGTGAGGCCTGTTTCTAACTAACAGTAGACTGTACTGACCTCGTGGTGTGAGGCCTGTTTCTAACTAACAGTAGACTGTACTGACCTCGTGGTGTGAGCGAGGCCTGTTTCTAACTAACAGTAGACTGTACTACTGACCTCGTGGTGTGAGCGAGGCCTGTTTCTAACTAACAGTAGACTGTACTGACCTCGTGGTGTGAGCGAGGCCTGTTTCTAACTAACAGTAGACTGTACTGACCTCGTGGTGTGAGGCCTGTTTCTAACTAACAGTAGACTGTACTGACCTCGTGGTGTGAGGCCTGTTTCTAACTAACAATAGACTGTACTGACCTCGTGGTTTGAGGCCTGTTTCTAACTAACAGTAGACTGTACTGACCTCGTGGTGTGAGCGAGGCCTGTTTCTAACTAACAGTAGACTGTACTACTGACCTCGTGGTGTGAGGCCTGTTTCTAACTAACAGTAGACTGTACTACTGACCTCGTGGTGTGAGCGAGGCCTGTTTCTAACTAACAGTAGACTGTACTGACCTCGTGGTGTGAGCGAGGCCTGTTTCTAACTAACAATAGACTGTACCACTGACCTCGTGGTGTGAGCGAGGCCTGTTTCTAACTAACAGTAGACTGTACTGACCTCGTGGTGTGAGGCCTGTTTCTAACTAACAGTAGACTGTACTGACCTCGTGGTGTGAGGCCTGTTTCTAACTAACAGTAGACTGTACTGACCTCGTGGTGTGAGGCCTGTTTCTAACTAACAGTAGACTGTACTGACCTCGTGGTGTGAGGCCTGTTTCTAACTAACAGTAGACTGTACTGACCTCGTGGTGTGAGGGCCTGTTTCTAACTAACAGTAGACTGTACTGACCTCGTGGTGTGAGGCCTGTTTCTAACTAACAGTAGACTGTACTGACCTCGTGGTGTGAGGCCTGCTTCTATCTAACAGTAGACTGTACTGACCTCGTGGTGTGAGGCCTGTTTCTAACTAACAGTAGACTGTACTGACCCCGTGGTGTGAGGCCTGTTTCTAACTAACAGTAGACTGTACTGACCTCGTGGTGTGAGGCCTGTTTCTAACTAACAGTAGACTGTACTGACCTCGTGGTGTGAGGCCTGTTTCTAACTAACAGTAGACTGTACTGACCTCGTGGTGTGAGCGAGGCCTGTTTCTAACTAACAGTAGACTGTACTGACCTCGTGGTGTGAGGGAGGCCTGTTTCTAACTAACAGTAGACTGTACTGACCTCGTGGTGTGAGGCCTGTTTCTAACTAACAGTAGACTGTACTGACCTCGTGGTGTGAGGCCTGTTTCTAACTAACAGTAGACTGTACTGACCTCGTGGTGTGAGACCTGTTTCTAACTAACAGTAGACTGTACTGACCTCGTGGTGTGAGCGAGGCCTGTATCTAACTAACAGTAGACTGTACTGACCTCGTGGTGTGAGCGAGGCCTGTTTCTAACTAACAGTAGACTGTACTGACCTCGTGGTGTGAGCGAGGCCTGTTTCTAACTAACAGTAGACTGTACTGACCTCGTGGTGTGAGGCCTGTTTCTAACTAACAGTAGACTGTACTGACCTCGTGGTGTGAGGCCTGTTTCTAACTAACAGTAGACTGTACTGACCTCGTGGTGTGAGGCCTGTTTCTAACTAACAGTAGACTGTACTACTGACCTCGTGGTGTGAGCGAGGCCTGTTTCTAACTAACAGTAGACTGTACTGACCTCGTGGTGTGAGGCCTGTTTCTAACTAACAGTAGACTGTACTGACCTCGTGGTGTGAGGCCTGTTTCTAACTAACAGTAGACTGTACTGACCTCGTGGTGTGAGGCCTGTTTCTAACTAACAGTAGACTGTACTGACCTCGTGGTGTGAGGCCTGTTTCTAACTAACAGTAGACTGTACTGACCTCGTGGTGTGAGCGAGGCCTGTATCTAACTAACAGTAGACTGTACTGACCTCGTGGTGTGAGCGAGGCCTGTTTCTAACTAACAGTAGACTGTACTGACCTCGTGGTGTGAGCGAGGCCTGTTTCTAACTAACAGTAGACTGTACTGACCTCGTGGTGTGAGGCCTGTTTCTAACTAACAGTAGACTGTACTGACCTCGTGGTGTGAGGCCTGTTTCTAACTAACAGTAGACTGTACTGACCTCGTGGTGTGAGGCCTGTTTCTAACTAACAGTAGACTGTACTGACCTCGTGGTGTGAGCGAGGCCTGTTTCTAACTAACAGTAGACTGTACTGACCTCGTGGTGTGAGCGAGGCCTGTTTCTAACTAACAGTAGACTGTACTGACCTCGTGGTGTGAGGCCTGTTTCTAACTAACAGTAGACTGTACTGACCTCGTGGTGTGAGCGAGGCCTGTTTCTAACTAACAGTAGACTGTACTGACCTCGTGGTGTGAGGCCTGTTTCTAACTAACAGTAGACTGTACTGACCTCGTGGTGTGAGGCCTGTTTCTAACTAACAGTAGACTGTACTGACCTCGTGGTGTGAGGAGGCCTGTTTCTAACTAACAGTAGACTGTACTGACCTCGTGGTGTGCAGGCCTGTTTCTAACTAACAGTAGACTGTACTGACCTCGTGGTGTGAGGCCTGTTTCTAACTAACAGTAGACTGTACTGACCTCGTGGTGTGAGCGAGGCCTGTTTCTAACTAACAGTAGACTGTACTGACCTCGTGGTGTGAGCGAGGCCTGTTTCTAACTAACAGTAGACTGTACTGACCTCGTGGTGTGGAGGCCTGTTTCTAACTAACAGTAGACTGTACTGACCTCGTGGTGTGAGCGAGGCCTGTTTCTAACTAACAGTAGACTGTACTGACCTCGTGGTGTGAGGCCTGTTTCTAACTAACAGTAGACTGTACTGACCTCGTGGTGTGAGGCCTGTTTCTAACTAACAGTAGACTGTACTGACCTCGTGGTGTGAGCGAGGCCTGTTTCTAACTAACAGTAGACTGTACTGACCTCGTGGTGTGAGGCCTGTTTCTAACTAACAGTAGACTGTACTGACCTCGTGGTGTGAGGCCTGTTTCTAACTAACAGTAGACTGTACTGACCTCGTGGTGTGAGCGAGGCCTGTTTCTAACTAACAGTAGACTGTACTGACCTCGTGGTGTGAGGCCTGTTTCTAACTAACAGTAGACTGTACTGACCTCGTGGTGTGAGCGAGGCCTGTTTCTAACTAACAGTAGACTGTACTGACCTCGTGGTGTGCGAGGCCTGTTTCTAACTAACAGTAGACTGTACTGACCTCGTGGTGTGAGCGAGGCCTGTTTCTAACTAACAGTAGACTGTACTGACCTCGTGGTGTGAGGCCTGTTTCTAACTAACAGTAGACTGTACTGACCTCGTGGTGTGAGGCCTGTTTCTAACTAACAGTAGACTGTACTGACCTCGTGGTGTGAGGCCTGTTTCTAACTAACAGTAGACTGTACTGACCTCGTGGTGTGAGCGAGGCCTGTTTCTAACTAACAGTAGACTGTACTGACCTCGTGGTGTGAGCGGGCCTGTTTCTAACTAACAGTAGACTGTACTGACCTCGTGGTGTGAGGCCTGTTTCTAACTAACAGTAGACTGTACTGACCTCGTGGTGTGAGCGAGGCCTGTTTCTAACTAACAGTAGACTGTACTGACCTCGTGGTGTGAGGCCTGTTTCTAACTAACAGTAGACTGTACTGACCTCGTGGTGTGAGGCCTGTTTCTAACTAACAGTAGACTGTACTGACCTCGTGGTGTCGAGGCCTGTTTCTAACTAACAGTAGACTGTACTGACCTCGTGGTGTGAGGCCTGTTTCTAACTAACAGTAGACTGTACTGACCTCGTGGTGTGAGGCCTGTTTCTAACTAACAGTAGACTGTACTGACCTCGTGGTGTGAGCGAGGCCTGTTTCTAACTAACAGTAGACTGTACTGACCTCGTGGTGTGAGCGAGGCCTGTTTCTAACTAACAGTAGACTGTACTGACCTCGTGGTGTGAGGCCTGTTTCTAACTAACAGTAGACTGTACTGACCTCGTGGTGTGAGGCCTGTTTCTAACTAACAGTAGACTGTACTGACCTCGTGGTGTGAGCGAGGCCTGTTTCTAACTAACAGTAGACTGTACTACTGACCTCGTGGTGTGAGCGAGGCCTGTTTCTAACTAACAGTAGACTGTACTGACCTCGTGGTGTGAGCGAGGCCTGTTTCTAACTAACAGTAGACTGTACTGACCTCGTGGTGTGAGGCCTGTTTCTAACTAACAGTAGACTGTACTGACCTCGTGGTGTGAGGCCTGTTTCTAACTAACAATAGACTGTACTGACCTCGTGGTGTGAGGCCTGTTTCTAACTAACAGTAGACTGTACTGACCTCGTGGTGTGAGCGAGGCCTGTTTCTAACTAACAGTAGACTGTACTGACCTCGTGGTGTGAGGCCTGTTTCTAACTAACAGTAGACTGTACTGACCTCGTGGTGTGAGCGAGGCCTGTTTCTAACTAACAGTAGACTGTACTGACCTCGTGGTGAGCGAGGCCTGTTTCTAACTAACAGTAGACTGTACCTGACCTCGTGGTGTGAGCGAGGCCTGTTTCTAACTAACAGTAGACTGTACTGACCTCGTGGTGTGAGGCCTGTTTCTAACTAACAGTAGACTGTACTGACCTCGTGGTGTGAGGCCTGTTTCTAACTAACAGTAGACTGTACTGACCTCGTGGTGTGAGGCCTGTTTCTAACTAACAGTAGACTGTACTGACCTCGTGGTGTGAGGCCTGTTTCTAACTAACAGTAGACTGTACTGACCTCGTGGTGTGAGCGAGGCCTGTTTCTAACTAACAGTAGACTGTACTGACCTCGTGGTGTGAGGCCTGTTTCTAACTAACAGTAGACTGTACTGACCTCGTGGTGTGAGGCCTGTTTCTAACTAACAGTAGACTGTACTGACCTCGTGGTGTGGAGGCCTGTTTCTAACTAACAGTAGACTGTACTGACCTCGTGGTGTGAGGCCTGTTTCTAACTAACAGTAGACTGTACTGACCTCGTGGTGTGAGGCCTGTTTCTAACTAACAGTAGACTGTACTGACCTCGTGGTGTGAGGCCTGTTTCTAACTAACAGTAGACTGTACTGACCTCGTGGTGTGAGCGAGGCCTGTTTCTAACTAACAGTAGACTGTACTGACCTCGTGGTGTGAGCGAGGCCTGTTTCTAACTAACAGTAGACTGTACTGACCTCGTGGTGTGCGAGACCTGTTTCTAACTAACAGTAGACTGTACTGACCTCGTGGTGAGCGAGGCCTGTTTCTAACTAACAGTAGACTGTACTGACCTCGTGGTGTGAGCGAGGCCTGTTTCTAACTAACAGTAGACTGTACTGACCTCGTGGTGTAGCGAGGCCTGTTTCTAACTAACAGTAGACTGTACTGACCTCGTGGTGTGAGGCCTGTTTCTAACTAACAGTAGACTGTACTGACCTCGTGGTGTGAGGCCTGTTTCTATCTAACAGTAGACTGTACTGACCTCGTGGTGTGGAGGCCTGTTTCTAACTAACAGTAGACTGTACTGACCTCGTGGTGTGAGGCCTGTTTCTAACTAACAGTAGACTGTACTGACCTCGTGGTGTGAGGCCTGTTTCTAACTAACAGTAGACTGTACTGACCTCGTGGTGTGAGGCCTGTTTCTAACTAACAGTAGACTGTACTGACCTCGTGGTGTGAGCGAGGCCTGTTTCTAACTAACAGTAGACTGTACTGACCTCGTGGTGTGAGGCCTGTTTCTAACTAACAGTAGACTGTACTGACCTCGTGGTGTGAGACCTGTTTCTAACTAACAGTAGACTGTACTGACCTCGTGGTGTGAGCGAGGCCTGTATCTAACTAACAGTAGACTGTACTGACCTCGTGGTGTGAGCGAGGCCTGTTTCTAACTAACAGTAGACTGTACTGACCTCGTGGTGTGAGCGAGGCCTGTTTCTAACTAACAGTAGACTGTACTGACCTCGTGGTGTGAGGCCTGTTTCTAACTAACAGTAGACTGTACTGACCTCGTGGTGTGAGGCCTGTTTCTAACTAACAGTAGACTGTACTGACCTCGTGGTGTGAGGCCTGTTTCTAACTAACAGTAGACTGTACTATGACCTCGTGGTGTGAGCGAGGCCTGTTTCTAACTAACAGTAGACTGTACTGACCTCGTGGTGTGAGGCCTGTTTCTAACTAACAGTAGACTGTACTGACCTCGTGGTGTGAGGCCTGTTTCTAACTAACAGTAGACTGTACTGACCTCGTGGTGTGAGGCCTGTTTCTAACTAACAGTAGACTGTACTGACCTCGTGGTGTGAGGCCTGTTTCTAACTAACAGTAGACTGTACTGACCTCGTGGTGTGAGCGAGGCCTGTTTCTAACTAACAGTAGACTGTACTGACCTCGTGGTGTGAGCGAGGCCTGTTTCTAACTAACAGTAGACTGTACTGACCTCGTGGTGTGAGCGAGGCCTGTTTCTAACTAACAGTAGACTGTACTGACCTCGTGGTGTGAGGCCTGTTTCTAACTAACAGTAGACTGTACTGACCTCGTGGTGTGAGCGAGGCCTGTTTCTAACTAACAGTAGACTGTACTGACCTCGTGGTGTGAGCGAGGCCTGTTTCTAACTAACAGTAGACTGTACTGACCTCGTGGAGCGAGGCCTGTTTCTAACTAACAGTAGACTGTACTGACCTCGTGGTGTGAGGCCTGTTTCTAACTAACAGTAGACTGTACTGACCCCGTGGTGTGAGGCCTGTTTCTAACTAACAGTAGACTGTACTGACCTCGTGGTGTGAGCGAGGCCTGTTTCTAACTAACAGTAGAATGTACTGACCTCGTGGTGTGAGGCCTGTTTCTATCTAACAGTAGACTGTACTGACCTCGTGGTGTGAGGCCTGTTTCTAACTAACAGTAGACTGTACTGACTTCGTGGTGTGAGCGAGGCCTGTTTCTAACTAACAGTAGACTGTACTGACCTCGTGGTGTGAGGGAGGCCTGTTTCTAACTAACAGTAGACTGTACTGACCTCGTGGTGTGAGGCCTGTTTCTAACTAACAGTAGACTGTACTGACCTCGTGGTGTGAGGCCTGTTTCTAACTAACAGTAGACTGTACTGACCTCGTGGTGTGAGACCTGTTTCTAACTAACAGTAGACTGTACTGACCTCGTGGTGTGAGCGAGGCCTGTTTCTAACTAACAGTAGACTGTACTGACCTCGTGGTGTGAGCGAGGCCTGTTTCTAACTAACAGTAGACTGTACTGACCTCGTGGTGTGAGCGAGGCCTGTTTCTAACTAACAGTAGACTGTACTGACCTCGTGGTGTGAGCGAGGCCTGTTTCTAACTAACAGTAGACTGTACTGACCTCGTGGTGTGAGCGAGGCCTGTTTCTAACTAACAGTAGACTGTACTGACCTCGTGGTGTGAGCGAGGCCTGTTTCTAACTAACAGTAGACTGTACTGACCTCGTGGTGTGAGCGAGGCCTGTTTCTAACTAACAGTAGACTGTACTGACCTCGTGGTGACGAGGCCTGTTTCTAACTAACAGTAGACTGTACTGACCTCGTGGTGTGAGCGAGGCCTGTTTCTAACTAACAGTAGACTGTACTGACCTCGTGGTGTGAGGCCTGTTTCTAACTAACAGTAGACTGTACTGACCTCGTGGTGTGAGCGAGGCCTGTTTCTAACTAACAGTAGACTGTACTGACCTCGTGGTGTGAGCGAGGCCTGTTTCTAACTAACAGTAGACTGTACTGACCTCGTGGTGTGGCGAGGCCTGTTTCTAACTAACAGTAGACTGTACTGACCTCGTGGTGTGAGGCCTGTTTCTAACTAACAGTAGACTGTACTGACCTCGTGGTGTGAGCGAGGCCTGTTTCTAACTAACAGTAGACTGTACTGACCTCGTGGTGTGAGCGAGGCCTGTTTCTAACTAACAGTAGACTGTACTGACCTCGTGGTGTGAGGCCTGTTTCTAACTAACAGTAGACTGTACTGACCTCGTGGTGTGAGGCCTGTTTCTAACTAACAGTAGACTGTACTGACCTCGTGGTGTGAGGCCTGTTTCTAACTAACAGTAGACTGTACTGACCTCGTGGTGTGAGGCCTGTTTCTAACTAACAGTAGACTGTACTGACCTCGTGGTGTGAGCGAGGCCTGTTTCTAACTAACAGTAGACTGTACTGACCTCGTGGTGTGAGGCCTGTTTCTAACTAACAGTAGACTGTACTGACCTCGTGGTGTGAGGCCTGTTTCTAACTAACAGTAGACTGTACTGACCTCGTGGTGTGAGGCCTGTTTCTAACTAACAGTAGACTGTACTGACCTCGTGGTGTGAGCGAGGCCTGTTTCTAACTAACAGTAGACTGTACTGACCTCGTGGTGTGAGCGAGGCCTGTTTCTAACTAACAGTAGACTGTACTGACCTCGTGGTGGAGCGAGGCCTGTTTCTAACTAACAGTAGACTGTACTGACCTCGTGGTGTGAGCGAGGCCTGTTTCTAACTAACAGTAGACTGTACTGACCTCGTGGTGTGAGCGAGGCCTGTTTCTAACTAACAGTAGACTGTACTGACCTCGTGGTGAGCGAGGCCTGTTTCTAACTAACAGTAGACTGTACTGACCTCGTGGTGTGAGGGCCTGTTTCTAACTAACAGTAGACTGTACTGACCTCGTGGTGTGAGCGAGGCCTGTTTCTAACTAACAGTAGACTGTACTGACCTCGTGGTGTGAGCGAGGCCTGTTTCTAACTAACAGTAGACTGTACTGACCTCGTGGTGTGAGCGAGGCCTGTTTCTAACTAACAGTAGACTGTACTGACCTTGTGGTGTGAGCGAGGCCTGTTTCTAACTAACAGTAGACTGTACTGACCTCGTGGTGTGTGCGAGGCCTGTTTCTAACTAACAGTAGACTGTACTGACCTCGTGGTGTGAGGCCTGTTTCTAACTAACAGTAGACTGTACTGACCTCGTGGTGTGAGCGAGGCCTGTTTCTAACTAACAGTAGACTGTACTGACCTCGTGGTGTGAGCGAGGCCTGTTTCTAACTAACAGTAGACTGTACTGACCTCGTGGTGTGAGCGAGGCCTGTTTCTAACTAACAGTAGACTGTACTGACCTCGTGGTGTGAGGCCTGTTTCTAACTAACAGTAGACTGTACTGACCTCGTGGTGTGCAGGCCTGTTTCTAACTAACAGTAGACTGTACTGACCTCGTGGTGTGAGGCCTGTTTCTAACTAACAGTAGACTGTACTGACCTCGTGGTGTGAGCGCCTGTTTCTAACTAACAGTAGACTGTACTGACCTCGTGGTGTGAGCGAGGCCTGTTTCTAACTAACAGTAGACTGTACTGACCTCGTGGTGTGAGCGAGGCCTGTTTCTAACTAACAGTAGACTGTACTGACCTCGTGGTGTGAGGCCTGTTTCTAACTAACAGTAGACTGTACTGACCTCGTGGTGTGAGGCCTGTTTCTAACTAACAGTAGACTGTACTGACCTCGTGGTGTGAGGCCTGTTTCTAACTAACAGTAGACTGTACTGACCTCGTGGTGTGAGGAGCCTGTTTCTAACTAACAGTAGACTGTACTGACCTCGTGGTGTGAGCGAGGCCTGTTTCTAACTAACAGTAGACTGTACTGACCTCGTGGTGTGAGCGAGGCCTGTTTCTAACTAACAGTAGACTGTACTGACCTCGTGGTGTGAGCGAGGCCTGTTTCTAACTAACAGTAGACTGTACTGACCTCGTGGTGTGAGGCCTGTTTCTAACTAACAGTAGACTGTACTGACCTCGTGGTGTGAGGCCTGTTTCTAACTAACAGTAGACTGTACTGACCTCGTGGTGTGAGGCCTGTTTCTAACTAACAGTAGACTGTACACTGACCTCGTGGTGTGAGGCCTGTTTCTAACTAACAGTAGACTGTACTGACCTCGTGGTGTGAGGCCTGTTTCTAACTAACAGTAGACTGTACTGACCTCGTGGTGTGAGGCCTGTTTCTAACTAACAGTAGACTATACCACTGACCTCGTGGTGTGAGGCCTGTTTCTAACTAACAGTAGACTGTACTGACCTCGTGGTGTGAGGCCTGTTTCTAACTAACAGTAGACTGTACTGACCTCGTGGTGTGAGGCCTGTTTCTAACTAACAGTAGACTGTACTGTCCCCGTGGTGTGAGGCCTGTTTCTAACTAACAGTAGGCTGTACTGACCTCGTGGTGTGAGCGAGGCCTGTTTCTAACTAACAGTAGACTGTACTGACCTCGTGGTGTGAGCGAGGCCTGTTTCTAACTAACAGTAGACTGTACTGACCTCGTGGTGTGAGCGAGGCCTGTTTCTAACTAACAGTAGACTGTACTGACCTCGTGGTGTGAGGCCTGTTTCTAACTAACAGTAGACTGTACTGACCTCGTGGTGTGAGCGAGGCCTGTTTCTCCTCCACCTGTCTGCTCCCAGCAGGGATGTTGTTGTGGATCCTCTTGTAGTGATTATACACAGCCACCGCCAGCACCTTCTTAGCATAGGACTGACCCACTACGTACTTGTCCAGGTAGGCATAGATCTGGAAGACAGGGACCTTGTCATTTACGATAAAGACATTATAAACGTGGTCATACAAGTCTAACAATAAAGGAACTGTTTCATAAACGCGTTGTACTGTATCTCCAGGCTTTAAGTAAAGTTTTCAAGCTCATGACAAGTCTTACGGTGCATAATCAAGTCAAACTTTATTTTCTACATGTTTCGTAAAACAACAGGCGTAGACTAACAGTGAAAAGCTTACTTAAGGGTCATTTTCCAACAATGCAGAGTGAGATAAAGATAACAAATGTAACAAAAATAGAAGCCTGTGTTTCAGGAATAAGGAAGTGGATGGCGGCACATTTACTTTTTTAAACTCAAGACAAAACAACAGAGATCCTACTTCTAGGTCCAAAGAAACAAAGAGATGTGCTGTTTGATCTGACAATCTTGATGGTTGTACAGTCGTCTCAAATAAAACTCAAGGACCTCGCCATTACTCCGGACCATGATGTCTCTTTTGACGAACATATGAAGTATATTTCAAAGGGCTGCTTTTTTTTCCACCTTTGTCAAATTGCTATAATCTGAAATTGTTTGTCCAAAAATGATGCAAAAAAGCTAATCCATGCTTTTGTCACTAGATTAGACTACTGCAATGCTCTACTCTCCGGCTACCCGGATAAAGCACTAAATAAACTTCAGTTAGTGCTAAACACGGCTGCTAGAATCTTGAATAGAACCTAAAAATGTGATCATAATACTCCAGTGCTTGCCTCTCTACACTGGCTTCC
This sequence comes from Coregonus clupeaformis, assembly GCF_020615455.1. Classification (NCBI taxonomy): domain Eukaryota; kingdom Metazoa; phylum Chordata; class Actinopteri; order Salmoniformes; family Salmonidae; genus Coregonus; species Coregonus clupeaformis. The sequence continues at coordinate 39,943 of NW_025533755.1, read as the reverse complement.
TGTTAAGGCTAGGGCTGATTTCAAGGTTTTACTGCTAACCTACAAAGCATTACATGGGCTTGCTCCTACCCATCTCTCTGATTTGGTCCTGCCGAACATACCTACACGTACGCTACGGTCACAAGACGCAGGCCTCCTTGTTGTCCCTAAAATTTCTAAGCAAACAGCTGGTGGCAGGTCTTTCTCCTATAGAGCTAATTTTTTATGGAATGGTCTGCCAATCCATGTGAGAGACGCAGACTCGTTCTCGACCTTTACGTTTTTACTGAAGACTCCTCTCTTCAGTAGGTCCTATGATTGTATAGTCTGGCTCAGGGGTGCGAAGGTGAACGGCAAGGCACTGGAGTGACGAACCGCCCTTGCTGTCTCTGCCTGGCCGGCTCCCCTCTCTCCACTGGGATTCTCTGCCTCTGACCCTATTACGGGGGCTGAGTCACTGGCTTACTAGTGCTCGTCCATGCCGTCCCTAGGAGGGGTGCGTCACATCGTGATATCCCTCTAGGGGTGTGGGGGATGTGCTTTGGCAAAGTGTGTGGGGTTATATCCTGCCTGGTTGACCCTGTCCGGGGGTATCGTCGGACGGGGCCCACAGTGTCCCCCGACACCCCCGTCTAAGCCTCCAGTATCTATGCTGCAATAGTCTATGTGCCGGGGGGCTAGGGTCAGTCTGTCCTATCTGGCGTAATTCTCCTGTCTTATCTGGTGTCCTGTGTGAACTTAAGAATGCACCCTCTAATTCTCCCATCTCGCTTTCTCTCCCTCTCTCTCTCTCCCAGAGGATGAGAGCCCTAGGACCATGCCTCAGAACTACCTGGCCTGATGACTCCTGGCTGTCCCCAGTCCACCTGGTGGTGCTGCTGATCCAGTTTCCGCTGTCCTGCCTGTGGCTGTGGAACCCTGACCTGTTCACCAGACGTGCTACCTTGTCACGGACCTGCTGTTTTCAACCCTCTCCCTCACCTGCTGTCGCAACCTCTAAATGCCCGGCTATGAAAAGCCAACTGACATTTACTCCTGAGATGCTGACCTGTTGCACCCTCTACAACCACTGTGATTATTATTTGACCCTGCTGGTCATCTATGAACGTTTGAACATCTTGAAGAACGATCTGGCCTTAATGGCCATGTACTATTATAATCTCCACCTGGCACAGCCAGAAGAGGACTGGCCACCACTCAGAGCATGGTTCCTCTCTGGTTTCTTCCAAGGTTTCTGCCTTTCTAGGGTGTTTTTCCTAGCCACCGTGCTTCTACATCTGCATTGCTTGCTGTTTGGGGTTTTAAGCTGGGGTTTCTGTATAGCACTTTGTGACATCTGCTGATGTAAAAAGGGCTTTATAAATACATTTTGATTGATTTGATTTAAAAATAGTGACACGAGTCATAAATACACAGCGAATAACGAATAAAAATAACATGGCGCTGCAGGCGGTACCAAATCAATGTACAGGGGTACGAGGTAATTGAGGTAGCTATGTACATATAGGTAGGGGTCAAGTTACTAGGCAACAGGATAGATAAGACAGTAGCGGCAGCGTATGTGGTGAGTGTGAGATTGTGTGTGTGTGGCGTCAGTATACTTGTGTGCGCATGTAGGGTGTGTGTGTGTGTGTGTGTGTGTTGGGGTGTCAGTGTAAGTATGAGTGATTGCGTGGGTAGAGTTCACTGTGTGTGCATAGAGTCAGTGCAAGAGAGATCAATGCAGGTAGTCATGGTAGCCATTTTGATTAGCTATTTAGCAGGCCTATGGCTTGGGGGGGTAGAAGCTGTTCAGGGTCCTATTGGTGCATTGGTACCGCTTGCCGTGCGGTAGCAGAGAGAACAGTCTATGTCCCTCAAACTCAACTCAACCTCAAAGCAGGTTCCACTGTGTTTTTAATTGTTCCCCCTCTAATTAGGGACTGATTTAGACCTGGGACACCAGGTGGGTGCAATTAATTATCAGGTAGAACAGAAAACCAGCAGGCTCCGGACCTCGGATGGGTAAGTGTTGAATATCCTTAGTCTAAGCCTTGGGTGACTGGAGAACGAGAATTTGTTGGGCCTTCCTCGGACACCGCCTGGTATAGTGGTCCTGGATGGCAGGGAGCTCAGCCCCAGTGATGTACTGGGCTGCACTCACCAACCTCTGTAGCGCCTTGCGGTCGGGTGCCTTGCAGTTGCCGCATCAAGCGGTGATGGAGCCACTAAAGATGCTCTCAATGGTGCAGCTGTAGAACGTTTTGAGGATCTGAGGGCCCATGCCAAATCCTTTCAGCCTCCTGAGGGGGAAGAGGCACCGTCTTGCCCTCTTCACAAATGTGCGGTTGTGTGTGGACCATGTTAATTCCTTAGTAATGTGGACACCGAGGAACTTGAAGCTCTCGACCCGCTCCACTACAGCCCCATCGATGTGGATGGGGGCGTGCTCGCCCCCCCGTTTCCTGTAGTCCACGATCAGCTCCTTTGCCTTAATGACGTTGAGGGAGAGGTTGTTGTCCTGGCACCACACTGCCAGGTCTCTGACCTCCTCCATATAGGCTGCCCCATCGTTGACGGTGATCAGTCCTACAACCATTGTGTCGTCAGCAAACTTGATGGGGTTGGAGTCGTGCGCGGCCACGCAGTCGTGTGTGAACAGGGAGTACATGAGGTGACTAAGCACACACTCCTGAGGGGCCCCTGTGTTGATGGTCAGCGGGTGGATGTGTTGTTGCCTACCGTCACCGCTTGGGGGTGGCCCGTCAGGAAGTCCAGGATCCAGTTGCAGAGGGAGGTGTTCAGTCCCAGGGTCCTTAGTTTAGTGATGAGCTTGGAGGGCTCTATGGTGTTGAATGCTGAGCTGTAGTCAATTAACAGCATTCTTACATAGGGATTCATTTTGTCCAGGTGGGTGAGGGCAGTGTGGAGTGCAATAGAGATTGTGCCATCTGTGGATCTGTTGGGGCAATATGCGAATTGAAGTGGGTCCATGGTGTCTGGGATGATGGTGTTGATGTGAGCCATGATCAGGCTTTTAAAGCATTTCATGGCTACAGATGTGAGTGCTACAGGGCGATATTCATTTAGACAGGTTACCTTGCCGTTCTTGGGCACAAGGTGGTCTGCTTGAAACAAGTTGGTATTACAGACCGGGTCAGGGATAGGTTGAAAATGTCGGTGAAGGCACTTGCCAGCTGGTAAGTGCATGCTCTGAGTACGCGTCATTGTATCCCGTCTGGCCCTGTGGCCTTGTGAATGTATGAAAAATGTATGCACTCACTAACTGTAAGTCGCTCTGGATAAGAGCGTCTGCTAAATGACTAAAATGTAAATGTAAAATGAATGTTAACCTATTTAAAAGGTCTTACATCGGCTACAGAGAGCGAGATCACACAGTTGTCCAGAACAGCTGGTGCGCTCATGCATGGTTCAGTATTGCTTGCCTCGAAGCGAGCATAGAAGGCATTTAGCTTGTCTGGTAGGCTCACATTATAACATTATTTATATTTTGTTTTTATTCGCCTCGGGCTGGCGGTAGGTGCACCTGATTCAGCTGCGCTGCTCGCCGAGTAGGCGAACTGTTGCCTTCCCGGTGGGCCCGGAGAGCAAATCAAGTGCACTATAGGCCTACCGCTGGCCAATCGGATGGCTCAGATTACTGTGAAGCAGGCATAAAACGTAGCAGGCGTAGCAGGCAGGCATAAAAGAAAGCTACAGAAAAGTGATACTGTGAGATTTCAAAACATTTACAACCATTACATTTACATTTTAGTCATTTAGCAGACACTTATCTAGAACAACTTACAGTTAGTGAGTGCATACTTTTATTTGTTATTTTCATACAACCATGACTACAGAGAGACTGTCAACGAATACAGCAAAGAGCTGCTGTTTTTAATGAGTGAGTTCATGTTTAAGTTATTACTCAGCAATGTCACTTTGTATTCAACACTTTTGAATAAGCTGTAAAATGAGCGTTCATCCTATTTCCACTCAGTGCTGCAGCAGTAGTGAATGAGTATCTATAGGCTTTTTTTTTTATATTGGAGGAATATTTCACTTTCTCTGCTCATAGGAGTAACAACATGAATTTGTGCATTAGGCGGTGCGACTCGAGTTTAGCCATCAGCTGGAAGACGGTGTCCCCTTTTTGGTTCAGTGTCAGTGGAGGAAAGGGTCCCTTTTTGGTCAGTGTCAGTGGAGGAAAGGGTCCCTTTTTGGTTCAGTGTCAGTGGAGGAAAGGGTCCCTTTTTGGTTCAGTGTCAGTGGAGGAAAGGGAGAGCGGAGGGATGTTGAGAGGCGGACCCTCAGTCTGCCGCTCTCTCCCTCCGCTGAGACTGACCATCAGCCCAGGCACCATCAGCCCAGGCACCATCAGCCCAGGCACCATCAGCCCAGGCACCATCAGCCCAGGCACCATCAGCCCAGGCACCATCAGCCCAGGTACCATCAGATGCAGGCACCATCAGACCAGTAAAATAAAAAGCGAATTATTTAAAAATGTATGCTCACTCAGCTGTGCCTCACAAGTAATACAACCACAGATCTATTACCAGTGTGATCATATAACCTACCTCCATTTTTTTTTATATAACTTAAAAGAATAATGCATTGGCAGGGCAATTCAAGCAAAGACAATATGTGGTGATAATGTATTGGACCTATAGCTTACTGCACAAACCTCATTGCTACAGTACTGTTTTTAATTGGTTAATGTAGCATAGGCTTACGTTAAGTCATGTTAAAAAATAAATAAATGAACTTTTTTTAAAAACTGAGCAGTAGATCTCTGCTTTCATTGTCTCAGAAAGTGATCTTGACTCAGAAAAGGTTGGTGACCACTACTCCAGTTTTCCCTTTACCGTGGCAATTGTGATCAAATCAACGCAATATTAGCCACTTACAATGCAACATACCGAAACAAAACGAACTATGCAAGATATTTTGCATAGTTCTACAAGAGCACAAAATGTGTACATTTAGAGGGAATGCATTATAGCTCCAGGTATACCTGCAGCATTATCATAGTAATTCCTGTTTGAAAATAACCATCACATCATAGAAACTAAAAAAAAACTGGAGAAAAAAAAGAACCAGTTCCTGTTTATTGTCATTGGTGCTCGTACCTTTTTGGGTGGCGGGGGAGGTTTCTGTACGAAGGCCATTTTGACAGCCTCAGCGGGCGACTCTGGTTCTTTATTCAGACCCTTCTTAGAGTCTGTCTCAGAGAGCACCACGAAGAAGTGATGGCATTTCTCACACTTCACAAAACGTGTTGACGCTGAAAAGAAAAGAAAACATTTTTAATGTTTCCGTTATCCGTCTCTGATGTCATAAAATAGTAGTGACGGTGTGACAAGTCAATCATTTATACGGCTGCTTTTTCTACGACTTGAATCTTTAGAAAAAGACAGCCTATGCGAACAGAGTATTTTTTTTTTTTTTAAGGTACTCACATACAAAGGTCTCCACATGTGTGCAGGGGTCTCCACATTTGGGACAGTGCAGCTGGTTCCCCCCTTTCCCTGATCCACCAGAAGAGTCCGACAGTCTCTTTCCTTCACTGAGGTTCTTCTGCATTATGATTGGACACAATAGAGACGTTCTATCAAAACAGCAGGAAAAACCATCATGTAGAACACATACCCACAGATAGGAAGCTTTGTTTCTATGTCGTTGTCACATGTCGAAACCACTGGGCATTTATTAGAAAGTCTATTCTTGTGTCTTGTCACCACCAGAGATGGGGTCAATTGCATTTCAATTCAGTCATTCAATGATGATGTCACCACCAGAGATGGGGTCAATTCCATTTCAATTCAGTCATTCAATGATGATGTCACCACCAGAGATGGGGTCAATTCCATTTCATTTCAGTCATTCAATTATGACGTCTCCACTTAGCATGAACAGACAAGGGAACAAGCCGTCGTGCCACGTTGTTATGCCATGTTTGGCAATGACCATAGGAGTTTGCGAGACAGCACAAACAGACCTGGGTCCAAGCTAGTCACCACTGGGTGATTCATTCTGTAAAGCGGCAAACAGATATGTCATAATCCAGTGGAATCAAGTTCACCTTTCCGCCATCGCTGGATCCATCCTTGGTGGATCCATCTTTAGCGGCGAAACATACTGCCGTTTCATGGATGGATCTCACTCGGACTCTGGGAGATAGGGGGGCTTCACGAGAACCAGGTCTGCTCAGAGCATACAGCTGAATCCGAGAACAAGACAGTCCTGTACAACAGAAAACACAATGCGACCAAATGTTTAGGCTGATGTTATAATCCATAAATGTGTACTTTTCCTATATCTTTATTTCTGATGGCCATTGTGGGGATCTGGATGTGATACCTATCTTAGAAAGAATGCATTAATGATTAAGCATAAAAGGTTTGTACTGTACTGATATAAATTGTTTAACCTAACAAGCTGTGATTCATGTGAGGAGCTGTTTTAGGGAGTAGGGGGAGATAAGAACTTGTGTCTCACAATACCCGAACACTGCCTCTTTGTGATCTGTTAACCGTCCAAGGACGTGTGTACTGCAAAAGTGCTGACTTTCTGGATAAGTTGCAAAACAACTAGACACCTGGCAACAGTGGAGCGCCAAGGGGCTGAGACCAGCCTGTGCGCCAACGGATTGGCTGAGTAAGTCTAAACCACGCTCAGTCTCTACTCTGATTGGCCAGCAGGGAGCGGGAACTATCTCTGTCAGAGTATTTTAAGAAGAACTCATAACAATGGCTTAGTTCTCTGAGTGCCCTGCGTGGTATTTCAGTGGACCCGTATATACCAGATTTGAATTGACGCAACTTAACACCATGATTCATATTAGGTCAGCCCAACTTCCCTGTTCCATAGAAATAGAATGATTCCTTCCTTCTTCATCAGCCAATCATTAGATCAGCCTTTCAGGAAATCACGAATTGGCGTAGCCTAACGTGTTGTTTACAACGTCAACAATTGGTAATATGGAAATACAGCTAGCATTTACAGAATGCAACAGGCGACCCGTTTTCAAAACTAGTTCACGAGGTCAATGTCACGTAGCTTATCCACAGACTTAAATAGTCTAGGTTGGCAAATTAGGTAGCTAGCAGAAGCGTTTAGATGACCAATAAATTACTGTAGTTAGCTAATTTCTCATGATTGTAAAGTTTTCTTACCTCTGTGTGCGGAATTCAAGAATATCCTCGCGGCCGACGTGCATGTGCAGGACATACTTTAGTCGAGGTCTAGCAAATAAATACAGAGAAGCAGGATTAACTAACTAGCATTGATCAACCCGGGCAGCTGTTAGGTACTGTAACTACATAGGCCATATTTTAGGTAGCTAGCAAAGTACACACATCTAACTAAACTCCCTACAAACAATACAGCTAACTAGTTAATCGGGTTCACCGGTCAACAAGTAGCGGGCGTAGTTACATGACTTACAAGCTACTGTACAAACTTCAAAACACAAATAACACCCCTAGAGATGGTAGGCCAAGGCATGATTTTGGATGGAGTGGGGCAGTTAGCTAGCTTATGTTAGCTAGCAAACGCGGCTGGCGACAGAAAAACAAGTGAGCATTCCGGAAAAGAGGTCATTTAGCTAGTTAGCGGTGTGAAACATAGCTAAACATTTCAACTGGCTAGCTATGTGACATGTTTAAGAGACGCAAAATGTGTCTTGACAATACGGTTTGCTAGCCAGCTAACGTTACCTGTCGACTCGTAAAGGAGCACGATGGAACCAAAACAAGTCTTGACAGTTTCTTCCGGAGCACAATTTCGTCGAGTCACTGCGACTGTGTAGGGTAGCAGGTCAACGGTGTCGTACCAATGTGTGACTGTCCAGCTAGCATGGGTAACCTTCTTCTTCTTCTTCTTCTTCTTCTTCCTCCTCGATGAGGTTTAACGGCGGTTGGCATCCCGCCACCTACTAGACTGGAGTACAACTCCCTTATATTTTGCTTGAAAAATAAAATAAAGAAATACCCCACCATCTAACACTAGACTCACAAATTCAAAAATATTATTAATAATTAACAGCACCCTACTCCACTATTCAAATATACTCATTCCTACCTCATGCCCTCAACCTGAAATGATGGGACATCACCACTTAACAATCCCCGTAACTCTTGTTAAGTTGCGTTAATTCAAATCTGGTATAGGAACAAAAAGAGGTCAATACACGTCTTCTAAAATAGACTAGTATTTTAATTAATGCAAACACTTGAATTGTAAATATGATGTTCGTATATATACGGGTCCACTGAAACACCACGCAGGGCAGACAGAGAACTGAGCCATTGTTATAAGTTCTTCTTTAAATACTCTGACAGAGATAGTTCCTGTTCCAAGCAGGCCTATCAGAGTAGAGACTGAGCGTGGTTTAGACTTACTCAGCCTATCGTTGGCGCACAGGCTGGTCCCAGCGCCTTGGCGCTTCACTGTTGCCAGGCATTAGTTGTTATCTCCACAACTTGTCTCGAGTCAGCAACCTCAGACATAGTCTGTTCCTCTCCACTGTAGCAGAACACATGTCCTTGAGCGGTTTAACAAAGAGGCAGTGTGTGTGTATGTGAGACACAAGTCTTATCTCATCCTACCCCCTAACAGTTCCCCACATTAATCACAGCTTGTTATGTTAAACAATCTATATCAGTACAGTACAAACCTATTATGTTTAATCATTAATGTATTCTTTCTAAGCTAGGCATCACATCTAGTTATAAGAAAATAGATCCCCACACTCTTCTGATGTCAAGTCTCGCACACCCAAATACCTCTCTGCAGCTGCCACCACAACCTCAATTTCACACTTCTCACACCTTGGAACCTCCCTCCTACACACTGCTGCCACATGCCCATAAGTTTGACACCTGTAACATCGTAATGTATTCGGCACATAAGCTCGTAACAGGATTGGTAACCTGCTTCAACTCATGCCGCGTTTACATGCTAATCGGAACTAGGAAATTCCGGACTTGCTGATTCGTTGAACGCTGCATGTGTACAACTACAACCAGTTAGCATGTCGGGAAATGTCAGTTTCCTAGTTCCGACTAGCATGTCAACGCGGCGTCAGACCGATATTAACCCCAGCGCAGGTGGGACGACTGGTCCCCTGTGTGATGTAACGTTAGCTGTTAGTAGGTCAGGGAAACTGCGAGACCGAGGTCAGCAATTCCCCCCCGTGTTAATACATATTAAGAACGATGTTGTTGGCTGTTTGCATCAGATATATCCAAGGTGGAGTGTAAAATTATTCTTCCCTTGGATTGGTTTGAGGTCATTGAGGTCAGGACAAAAAATGTAATGTAAATGTAAATGTAAATTTCGTCACATTGTGTCATTTGCTGCCATCTGCTGTGAAGGTGATTAACATACTAAACTAGTTTCAGGATGCCACTGCCACAAATTCTAGACCTGTTCTAGAATCTAGAATCTATTCAGCTCTATTCTATTCTAAATAGGAGAGAAAATACATCCGGTAGCCTACTACTGCACTGTTATGTGGAACACTGTCAGCAGAGCTGTTAGTGCTCTGCATGACAAACATGGAGACATTTCTCAGTTGTGTGTGTGTGTATATTATATATATATATATATATACATATATATATATATATATACAGTGAGGGAAAATAGTATTTGATCCCCTGCTGATTTTGTACGTTTGCCCACTGACATAGACATGATCAGTCTATAATTCTAAATAAAGTTAAAAAAATAAGAAAAAAAATTACGTAACAGTAACGAGGCTATTTACAGGGGGTACCGGTACCGAGTCAATGTGCGGGGGTACAGGTTAGTCGAGGTAATTTGTAAAGTGACTATGTGTTGATAATAAACAGCAAGTAGCAGCAGTGCAAAAACAAACGGGGGGTCAATGTAAATAGTCCTGGTGGCCATTTCATTAATTGTTCAGCGGTCTTATGGCTTGGGGGTATAAGCTATTAAGGAGTCTTTTGGTCCTAGACTTGACGCTCCGGTACCGCTTGCCGTGCGCTAGCAGAGAGAACAGTCTATGACTTGGGTGACTGGAGTCTTTAAGCTCCAGCTAGCTCCGCGTACAGAGCCTACCCACCCTTCCACAAGCGCCGCCAGGATAATGGCTCCACAGCCCCCTCGACCTCCGACTGTTCCTGATAATCTTGGAACAGAGGAGCCAGCCCAGGTTAGCCTATAATCCTACCCTAGCCGCAGGTTTTCTGTTCGAAAACGTTAATTTAATAGCAACTGGTCATTAGCAAGAGAGTGGCTGGAATACTCGGTTACTGAAGATGCAGCATTTTGTTTCCCATGTCAAAAGTTCTGTGTTGGTTCAAATGCTAACGCAGACAAGGCCTTCACCCAAGCTGGGTATTCTAACTGGAAGAATGCTATGGATAGTACCATTCTAAGATTAGCTAGGCGCCATCAAGCAAAAGCATTTGAAATGCACTGTGGAAAGAAAAAACTAGTTGGAAGGGCTATTGGGAACATCGCTGTCAACAGTTGTTAATGATGGGCAGCTGGCAAGAAATCACATGTATTTGTCTGCGATTTTATTGAGTTCCTTGTTTCAAACCAGCAACCACTGAGGGTTAGAGTCAAGAGGGGAGGGGGGCAGTGGACCTCCTCTGTATATGAGGGAATATACTCTCCGAAAAGACAAGGAACTTGCCAAGGTGTTTAGCACCATACCCCACATACACATCACACCATATTCAAAATTAAATCATAGGGCTCATGAGTGGGGTTTCCACAGCTACATGCCAGAACTCATTTCCTACTTTGACCAACGTGTTCACCTGAGGAAAGCTCAACAAATCCAACTGGCATTTGAGGGGGTTCTTACAAGAAGATTTCAGGGAGAATGGAATGATTGATTACTCAGGAAGTTCCACAGAGCATCAAGGAGGCTGCAACTCTTCTGAAAAGGTAAGAAACAATCTAGCCGGGTTGGTTTTTATCAACATCTTGGTGGTATAGCCAATGGCGTCCTTTCAGCAAAGATCTAGGGTCTAGAATGTCAAAATGACTACCTTAGCCAGCAGCCTGTGTTTTCCAATGGCCTTGCTTTGTGTGTGGGGCGCTGTTCACGCTGCTGAGCCAACCTGTCACTTCTTGGTCAAAAGCATTCAATGGTGTCTGCATTTTAAACTTTTATGTTTATTGTGGTACAGGGTGATATAAGCAGAATATATATAATTCCAATGCAAGAACCCAAATGACGTCCCCCTGGGTATAGCTACATATTGGTATGTTTCATCATAGAAATAGATACGTTCTATTATGGTTGTCTTGGTAGCGTATTGGTTTTGACTAAAAAAACATATATTCTTTTATCTTTCGTCTCTCTGTGTTTCAGAATTTTCCTTCAATTTGCAAGAGGCTGAATGTATCTCACCGGAGAAAGCATCTGAGCGAGTGAAACGGTGCCAATCTTTCTCAGTATATGTAGCCCATCTGCTGTCTGGTCAAAAAGAGTATGACTTTGTTATCGGATTGAATGCGAGGAAAGCCAGCAAGCATTTGGCCTGCCTTGATAAAAATAAAAATAGCCAATCAGCGTTGAGCTAAACTGAGCTAACTCAACTGTGAATGGTCCTGGCGTACCAACAAAAAAGTGTCAAGGGAAGCCAGTTTGGATTTGGCTTCACACCAATCACATCACATAAAAAACAGAATGTCATTTACAGAAAGAAACTTGAATTGTTGCATCTCGTTGTGTCTTTGTCCTCCGGTGGCTAGCTAGCTAAAATAGTCCTTTTCCTAAATTTGCCATGGATGGAGATGGGAATTTGGACTTGTGGTTTTAGTTAATTCTCCGTACTGGCTAATGATTATAACAGCGATTCTGATCCAACCATAAATTCAATACGTTGTGCCCCTGGACTGAGACGATGGAAGTTCAACATGTAGCTAGAGGTGGTAGGCTAATGTTAACTAGCTGGACTGGCGTATTATTGCCCATGAATGGAAGTTAGGCTAGAGAGCAAGCATTTTATCCAGGTAGCCTTGGACAACAACAAATAAACGCCATGTACTGTATGACAGAGTCAAAGACCGTTTAGGCAACAAGAAAAAGAGGAGGATGTCATTGGCGTTTCTCTACAAGTAGGGTGAGTCAACATGTTTTTTTCTACTTGCAAGCATGCACACACACAGAAATCAGTACCATGGACAGCCACATCATATTTAGCATACGTTGATTGGACTAAATCGTTTTTTGGCATCTTTTAGTTGTCACTGTATTAAAATAAGCATAGGTGATTTGATGATGTTGAAATGTTGAAGTTGAAATGGTGCTGGAATAGTGGAGGCAGCTCCAGTTTTCTTTTCGACTTGCGGTAAAACTCTCCGTGGTTCAAAATCAATGGATGTTTAGTGGTCCAAAAATGTCGGAAACATTCATTTGCTTGACCACGCTGTCGGTCATGTAACTGTTTGTTACATGCAATATGTTTTGTGGACGTCACCGGACGGATGTTGCTCTCCAGTTTTGTGATGAAGCACAGGCGTGGTCTTCTTATTGTCTCTGCCTTTATATCACGGTGTCAAAGCATATGAACTAACAGGTTATAGAGCAAACAATGCAATTATCACAACACAGGTTGTCATATGGCATTTTATTTCTCCTGGATTGGCTTCCGCCGTGATTTTGCATGATTGAAGCGGGCCTATAGGCCTATTCGTTTGGCAGGACAGCTGTGTGCATGGCTGCATCTCACTGTAGTAGACGTTAGGCGTCGTTGTTTTGGTTATTTGGGTCTCCAGTCGCCTTTTTGTTTACAGTGTTTTTAACTAGCCTAAACATAGATGGTGTCTTGCCTTTATTGATCTGATATTCTGTTTACTAGGTCTACTTGGTACCTCTGTTTTGTTTTGTTCGCATTGTTACAGATTTGTTTTGTTTTGTTTTGTTACAGATTTGTTTTTGTTTTTTTCCATGTATGTTTTGAGGTTGGACTTTAGCACGTATAGCTCGTTAGAACGTAGGGCGCACCGATTGGTGTCACCTCGTTAGTCAGTATGTGTTTTTTATTAATTTATTAATTTATTCCACCTTTATTTAACCAGGTAAGCCAGTTGAGAACAAGTTCTCATTTACAACTGCGACCTGGCCAAGATAAAGCAAAGCAGTGCGATAAAAAACAACACAGAGTTACATATGGGGTAAACAAAACGTAAAGTCAAAAAATACAATAGAACATATATATACAGTGTGTGCAAATGTAGCAAGTTATGGAGGTAAGGCAATAAATAGGCCATAGTGCAAAATAATTACAATTAGTATTAACATTGGAATGATAGATGTGCAAGAGATGATGTGCAAATAGAGATACTGGGGTGCAAATGAGCAAAATAAATAACAATATGGGGATGAGGTAGTTGGGTGGGCTAATTTCAGATGGGCTGTGTACAGGTGCAGTGATCGGTAAGGTGCTCTGACAACTGATGCTTAAAGTTAGTGAGGGAGATAAGAGTCTCCAGCTTCAGAGATTTTTGCAATTCGTTCCAGTCATTGGCAGCAGAGAACTGGAAGGAATGGCGGCCAAAGGAGGTGTTGGCTTTGGGGATGACCAGTGAGATATACCTGCTGGAGCGCATACTACGGGTGGGTGTTGCTATGGTGACCAATGAGCTAAGATAAGGCAGGGATTTGCCTAGAAGTGATTTATAGATGGCCTGGAGCCAGTGGGTTTGGCGACGAATATGTAGTGAGGACCAGCCAACAAGAGCGTACAGGTCACAGTGGTGGGTAGTATATGGGGCTTTGGTGACAAAACGGATAGCACTGTGATAGACTACATCCAATTTGCTGAGTAGAGTGTTGGAGGCTATTTTGTAAATGACATCGCCGAAGTCAAGGATCGGTAGGATAGTCAGTTTTACGAGGGCATGTTTGGCAGCATGAGTGAAGGAGGCTTTGTTGCGAAATAGGAAGCAGATTCTAAATTTAACACCTGTGCTGGTTGCCATCTCGTTAGTGGGAAGGTGTTTCACCTGTGCTGGCCCAGGTGCTATTTAAGAGTGGCTGGCCCAGTGCTCCAGTTGTCTTGAGAGACGTGGAGGGTTAACTCCTTTAGTTGGCTCGCCCTAGTTGATTTCTAGAAAAACATTCCTTTGTCTGATCTTCCCTGTTTTAGTTTTGCTCAACGTTTTGGTTTGTTTCTTGTCTTTAAGTTTGATGTGGGTTTTTCTTTTGTTTGCCTCTTCTTGGGCAAATTTTGTGGGCGCTCATGGTGGGTGTCTTTTAGGTTCCAGTTGTTGTTGCTGGTCAACTTCTAGAACCCCTTCTAGAACCCCACCTGCTCAGTTTTGGTTGTTGTCAGTGGCTCTGTTAGTTCACCCTTCTGTTTGAGCGACATTGTTTGGTTTTCTAGCTGGGGAACGTAACAGCATTCCTTCGTTCGCATTCGCAATTGTCGTTATCTTAAGCCAAACTGCCATTCAGTGTTTTTATTTTGCATGAATAACTAGGCTACTACTTTCAGCATTTAGTTTGCATTATTTTGGCAAGACCGCTGTGTGTACGGCTGCATTCACACAGGCTGTCTGTAATAGGTGAATTACCCCTATCTATCTTGTAGCCTATATTCATTACCAAAACAGGCTTGCTTTAGTGTGTAGGGTGCTGTCCCTTGTGCTGACGCAGCGGAGATAGCCTACAGATTGTGCCAACCTGTCACTTCAAAAGCACTCGATGGTCTCTGAGTCGCGGCATTTGAACTTCATGTTTATTGTGGTATAGCGTGATGTAAGCAGAATTCAATATATTTCCAATGCGTCAACCCTCCCAAAATTGTGCCCCTTCACCGATTTCAACTGCCCCCTTTAGTCCCTTTATCCTGGCCCCGGGTCTGCAACCCATCCATCCTCACATACTTTGTGGCCCCTCAGATGTTTGGGGTGCATGACGCCCCTGTAACTAATGTCATGTATCCCATTATCAAACTTTGAAAGGGAATGAGGGTTGGATTACAGGAATGAGGGTTGGATTACAGGAATGAGGGTTGGATTACAGGTGAATTGAGGATTACAGTAAAAGATGAAAAGAAAACATATTTATTGGTAAAATTGTACAAAATGAATAAAAAACATATATAAAAAAATTGATGCTACATTATACAAAAATATATATTTTATGACACTAAAATTCAAAAAATATTATGAACAGATCACGTCATTGACATGTAATAAGCTCAAGACATAGGCAGAATGTTTAATTCTCCCACGACCAATAAGATTTGACTATACTTTTTGATCCAAAGTAAAATAAGCCTTGCATATTTTCACAGAGCTGTTGTCCCACATATACAAAAGTTGATTTTTGGGATAATATGACAACATAGCCATAATACCATTGGCTGATCTAAGATCCAAACTTACATTCAAAGGTTTTTTCGCTCTCATTAAATCAAAGGCGTGTGTGATTTTCGTGTCTTTGGTGTCAGTCACGTACAGAACTCCACATGCAATGAAGGCATTCCCAGCTTTCAACAGAGGATAGGACGTGTCAACCACAGACAACACAGAAAACCTCCTGTGGTCTAACTTGGCTACCATCATGGTTTCATCGACAACTGAAGCATAGATGAGCCACAGTCCATTCTCGTCCACGGCAAACTTAAAGTATGTCTTGGAGTTGTGGAAGAGATAGGTCAGATTGTGGTAAAGGGCATTCTCAATGGCCAGTGTCTGTAATCTCCTGGTCTTCAGGTTATCCCTGTAAAAGCAAAAATATTGAGAATGGGACAAAATACTTCGATTTTTTTGGATACGTATCTGATACGTGTTGCTTTAAACTGCAGTGAAGAAACGCTTACTTGACAACTTTAGAGGTTCCTGCATTGTGATAGTACACGGATCCGTTGTAGATGACGTGGCCACAGCCCTGGTAGAATTTCCTCATGTCAATGGACTTGCTGCTACTGTTGGGAAATGATGCGATGCTCCTGTATTCCTTCAAGACTCGACCTGAAAGCCAAATGTAAATCGCCTTCACACAGTCTCTTTCTGCTCTGCTGGAGATTGCTTCATTGTTGCAACTTATATAAACGTGATGTATTGTACCAAGCTGTTTTCTTTCTTTGGCCCTGAGTTTTCCCTATTATAAATACATATTACCTCAATATTACGGGTATTTCCTTCACCATTTGCCAAAGGCACTGTACCTGAAAAGTGTTCAGCCATCCAAATCTGGTTATCATTCACCTGGGCTGCGTCTTGCATCCAAACTCCAAATGTAGTTTCCATTTGAGTGACATTTGTAAAGCATGTTATGGTTTTGATAATGCATTCTATATGGATACGGAAGGAAAAACATGGAAATTAAAGAATGTTTGAAATGACAAAACACTTCACTCAGCAACAGTTTCCACTAGGGGTGCTCGTGAGTAAAGGTTGAAGGCACAGTACAGTAGTACAAACTAAGGTTACAGACTGTACCTTTAATTGTTGGGGTTACATTTGTGGGAACAGGAAAGACGTCAAGGCCTTCTGTTGACAAAATGCAACCAATTATGAGGAAAAATTATCTACCTTCAACATCCCAATTTAACCCCCAGTGTTGCCTATGTAGAAATAGTTTGATACCAGCTTTCCAAACGGGTGCTTCTTTTGCATCCTCTGTGTCGGTTACGTTCAAGGTGTCATTGGGGGGAACAGAGAAGATTTCTGCTGAAAATGTACATAAAATGCAATCAATTATGAAGACAATTTCAACACCTTCTAACATCCTTATAGATGTAAATAGTTTCATACCAGTTTTCCTAAAAGCTGCTTCTTCCGCATTCTCTGTGTCAGTTATTTTCAAAGGAGCTTCTTCCATAACCTCGGTGTCTGTTATTTGTCGGTTATTTTCTTCTTCCACCATCTCTGTGTATGTTTCTTTCAAATAAGTTTCTTCCAAATTCTCTAAGACGGTTACATTCAAAGGGGCTTCTTCCACAACCTCGGTGTCTGTCATTTGTCGGTTATTTGCTTCCACATTCTCGGTGTCAGTTACATTCAACGTGTCATTAATGGCGGCTGGATTCGCTGACTCTAAGGGGAGAAAGATGCAATAGTATTTTACAGTGAGGAATAAACGTGTGTTCACACATAGTGATTTCTGAGTTCTTGTTGGTGGAATCTCTGCCAGGGACAGTACGCTCACCCATAGACACGTTGGCTTGATGGGTGTGTGCTCGGATGTTCCTAGTAACATTCTCTGCGTCGGTTACATTCAAGGCGTCGTTGCTTGTGGCTGTATTCTCTGAAGCTAAGAGATGTAATGTAACAGTGTTTTGCAGCGACAGTGAAGTGGAATGCGTGTCATTGTTGTTGGTGGAATCTCCGACAGCGTACTCACCCAGAGAGTCAGACGTGTTGGCTTGATGGAGACAGGCGTTCTCCAACAGGTGTGCTCGGATGTTCCTGTTTCTGGAGGGTTCTGGGGCCTCTAAGGTCGCTGGGGGGCCAGGTAGACCAGGGGGACCGGCAGGGCCAGGAGGGCCCCTTGGTCCCGGAGGTCCTTCAAACACAACCAGAGGCACAGGATCTGAACAGGCTTCTCAGAGAAACTAACATAATAATAATAATAATATGCCATTTAGCAGACGCTTTTATCCAAAGCGACTTACAGTCATGCGTGCATACATTTTTTGTGTATGGGGTGGTCCCGGGGATCGAACCCACTACCTTGGCGTTACAAGCGCCGTGCTCTACCAGCTGAGCTACAGAGGACCACATTTACAGTATCTAATACAACCACAATTATGATCATTGCAAGTAAAACATTTTTTTTTAAATTGCAGCTATATCTGCAAAATCCGTGCTAGTAGCTCAGATGTAGTTGATAATTTAGTAGGATGAGCTAGTGAGATGGATTTTTGAAGAGAATGAGAACTCTACACTCTTTTACCCTCTATGATGATGTCATTGGAGGTCTCATCCTTCAGTCCTGGAGGTCCAGGCTCCCCTCTCTCACCAGGGGGACCTGGGCAGGCAGGGGGTCATCATGATAGTTATGGATGGATTCTTTGAAAGATTTCTTTAAAAATTATTTTGTTTTCGTTATTGGGTACTGTACCAGTGGAGGCTGGTGTCACTTTCGAATTGGAAGATGGAATCGTTGTAATGGCCGGAATGGAATGAATTACAAGTCCTCCAATTGAAGGTGACACGGCCTCCACTGGTCTACATAATACAGCACTTATGCATGGAAGGAAAAGTCACAAACCACCAACAGTGTCTTACCTTTTTTTCCAGGTCTCCCTGCAACTCCAGGTGGTCCCGGAATACCATCTGTAGCATTGAATCCTGGCTTCCCATCCACACCTGGAATTCCTTGGGACAGACACCATCGTGTATTGATCATCAATAACTATATGCCTTTTTGTCATGCTTTGATTTGATGAAAAGTGTTATTGATTAATTTTACCTGGAGGTCCTGGTGGTCCTATAATGTAGGATGGAAGGAATGGTTTAGTAATGTACCTTTTTTTAAATATATATATTCATGTCCATTTCGTGTGCAATCCGCAACACACAGTATTTCAATTAGGTGCTAATGTTTGATTTAATCGTTGTAGTTTTCAAACAATGTGTTTCTTCTTACCCGTGTACCCAAGATACTAGAAGAGATATTTCCAACAACACACCTGTTAAACACATGTCTTTTCTGCTGTTACATAATTCCAATAGGACCTTGATCTGAAAGGCAGAAGGAAAGGGTCAAAAGACGACAACAGCAACTTCACCATTTAGCTCCAGTGCGCTTTAAAGGGTAATTAGTTGAGAGCAGCCAGAGAAAGTAAATGAATCATGTACCTAATAATACTGCCAGTGGTTCATTTCCATATGACTGTCTGATCAGCGGTTTGATGTTAATTTCCTGTGTCATTTCTCCAGCCAAGTGGGTCCCTCTGTAGTTTAGCCAAGGCCCAGAGGATAGGATGAGTATGGCAGAGTACCAAGCCACTGAATGCATCCCAAATTGTACCCTATTCCCTATACAGTGCACTACTTTTGACCAGGAACCCAGTGCACTACATAGGGAATAGGGTGCAATTTGGGACACATTCAGTGGCTTGGTACTCTGCCATACTAATCCAACGACAGCCTGTCATGCTCAGAGTTTTTTCCTACTTCTCCAGGAAACACCACTTGGAAAAACGATCAGGCTGCGCCCCGAATGGCACCCTGTTCCCTTTATAGTGCACTACTTTTGACCAGGACCCCATAACGCTGAAAGTAGTGCACTATAAAGGGTGCCATTTCAGACCCATCCTCAGTTTTCCTCCTCTTAATCATATATCCAGAGACTTCGGTTGTGATTATTATTGGCGTGGGAAGGACATTTCTGCTAATCCCAGAAGACTGAGAAGAGGAGACGACTGGACATCTGGAGAATATTCCTTCCTCTGTTAAAAAAACCTCTCTAATAACTTGAAGTTCTGTAATCAGTTTTAAACTTTCCCGATCTCCTATCCTTTTCATATGCATTCACAGTTGGACATAGATGATACACATGCATAAGAAAACCCAATACTCAAGCCATGACAGTCCTAGCTGGTCAGAGTCTTCTTACAGTTTATACTGCACATACCACATAACCCATGGTATGATCCAATGGTATGATCCAATGGTATGATCCAATGGTATGATCCAATGGTATGATCCATGGTATGATCCAATGTGGCTCAGTTGATAGCGCATTGGCGCTTGCAACAACAGGGTTTTGTGGGTTCGATTCCCACGGGGGATCAGTACTGGAAATAAGTATTAAAAACGTATGCACTCACTACCACTAAATTACAAAAATAACCTACTATAACTATAACCTACAATAACTAACTATAACTAACCTACTATCTCCTGAGTGGCGCAGTGGTCTAAGGCACTGCATCGCAGTGCTAACTGTGCCACTAGATCCTGGTTCGAATCCAGGCTCTGTCGCAGCCGGCCGCGACCGGGAGACTCATGGGCGGCGCACAATTGGCCCAGCGTCGTCCAGGGTAGGGGAGGGAATGGCCGGTAGGGATGTAGCTCAGTTGATAGAGGATGGCGTTTGCAACGCCAGGGTTGTGGGTTCGATTCCCACGGGGGGCCAGTATGAAAAAAATAACATATGTATTCACTAACTGTAAGTCGCTCTGGATAAGAGCGTCTGCTAAATGACTAAAATGTAATGTAATGTAAATGTCTACTAGAACTAACTATAACCTACTATAAATATCTATAACATACTGTCTATAATTAATGTAGTAAATATTTTTGGAGGATTCTTACCGGGACCATGGAGTATGTCATCATCATCATCATGTCCCCGTCTTCACGTTTCTGCTGTCGCTTAGTCTGGTGTTCCCCAGCCTGGCTCCTCTTACCGCGGGGTCGGCTATGCTGCAGCTCCCTCTCTGCCTCTCTGCCTGGGTCCTCCCTGCTGGTCCTGTGGGGTGATGTCTCCAACCCAGAGTCCTCTGAGAGCACCTGTACCCCATCAGTCTCCTCTCCAGGGTCCCTGCTGATCCTGTGGGAAGCTTCCTCTCCAGGGTCCCTGCTGATCCTGTGGGAAGCTTCCTCTCCAGGGTCCCTGCTGATCCTGTGGGAAGCTTCCTCTCCAGGGTCCCTGCTGGTCCTGAGGGAAGCTTCCTCTCCAGGGTCCCTGCTGGTCCTGAGGGAAGCTTCCTCTCCAGGGTCCCTGCTGGTCCTGAGGGAAGCTTCCTCTCCAGGGTCCCTGCTGGTCCTGAGGGAAGCTTCCTCTCCAGGGTCCCTGCTGGTCCAGAGGGATACTGCTGCAGAATGACGCAGCACAGTGCCAGAGGTCTCTGAGAGCACCTGCAGTTGTAGATCCAACCGGGCCAGGTGGGCCGATAGGTGCCTGTGTTGCACCAGGAGGAACACCAAGCCTGCAGAGCTCAGGACCGTCAGAGCACACGTCCCCGCCAAGAACACTCGTAACATCCCTGGGAGTCCCAGACAGCCACCTCCACCTCCACGACCCTCCCTCGTCATCCTGCTTCCGCTCCTGTCATGACTATTTCCAAAAAAAAGGAAAGGTGAAATCTCTGCTCCCAAAAATGACCAACAAGCTTTTTTTAGTTCATGGTACACTGCTTCCTCTCCGGATACATCCCAAATAGTCCCTACTGACACACAACACAGTGATCTAGGCTCTGGATCTCACGTCCACAGAGGCACAAACACGCTCTGTTACAGGTAGTGCACGCTATTGCTAAGTAACGAACGAGAGACCGAATATAGAAGAACTGTTGAAGAAATCAGAAGAAAAGCTGTAGTAGTAGTAGTTTTTTGTTTTTTTTCTAAGAGTCAGACGCAAGATTCATTGCGCAACTCCGGAAACTACTGGAGAACAGTTTAGTAGCAGCAGTGATCATATATGTGACAGGAAATGGATACAGCTGCATAGAGCGCACGGGAGTTTTTCTTTTATCATTCTAATTTCAACATTCTTATTGTGGTGTTCTTGGTTTTCATGCCAAGTGCATGCTGCTTGAGAAAAAAAAATTGCTAAAGTTTCAAGATAATTCTGAACAAGGAAAGCATTCATTAGATGAACAAGTGAAACTTGAACTGAGCCTATTGAATGATGAGCACACATAGACCAGTGTGCTCTGTTGTAAGACTTCCTTTGTCTCTGAAAGGCTGAAAGCACCATGTAATATCCATAATTGTACTGCCACGCCATTTCCACTTAATTATTTTCCTGTAGCACCAATCCACAATGGTACAGAGTAGGAGTGCTGATATCAGTTCCCTTTCTGTCGGTCACACCGAAAGCATTCACAACCCTTGACTTTTTTACAGCCTGAATTTACAATTGATTAAATTAATTACATTGTAATTAAATCGGTCACTGGCTTACACACAATAATGTTAAATTGGAATTATGTTTTTAATTTTGTTTGACAAATTAATTACAAATGAAAAGCTGAATTGTCTTGAGTCAACAAGTATTCAAACCCTTTGTTATGGCAAGCCTAAATAAGTTCAGGAATACAAATTTGTTTAACAAGTCCCATCATAAGTTGCATGGACTCACCGAAATAGTAGTCTTTAACATTATTTTTTTAATGACTCCCTCATCTCTGTACCCCACACATACAGATAATTGTAAGGTACGTCCGTCGAGCAGTGAATTTCAAGCACAGATTCAACCACAAAGACCCGGGAGGTTTTCCAATGGCTCGCAAAGAAGGGCACCTATTGGTAGATGAAAAAAAAAAAGAAGCAGACATTGAATATCCCTTTGATCATGGTGAAGTTATTCATTACACTTTGGATGGTGTATCAATACACCCTGTCACTACAAAGATACAGGCATCCTTTCTAACTTAGTTGCTGTAGAGGAAGAAAACCGCTCAAGGATTTCACGATGAGGCCAGTGGTGACTTTAAAACAGATACAGAGTTTAATCGCTGTGATAGGAGAAAACTGAGGATGGATCAACAACATTGTAGTTACCCCACAATACTAACCTAATTGACAGAGTGAAAAGAAGGAAGCCTGTACAGAATAAAAATATTCCAAAACATGCTTCCTGTTTGCAATATGGCGCTAAAGTAAAACTGCAAAAAATGTGGCAAAGAAATTAACTTTATGTCCAGAATACTAGGCATTATGCTTTGGGCAAATCCAACACAACACATCACTGAGTACCACTCTTCATATTTTCAAGCATGGTGGTGGCTACATCATGTTGTGGGTATGCTTGTCATCGGCAAGGTCTAGGGAGTTTTATTAAGGATAAAAAGAAACAAAATACAGCTATACAGGCAAAATCTTAGAGGAAAACCTGGTTCAGTCTGCTTCCCAACAGACACTGGGAGATGAATTAAACTTTCAGAAGGACAATAACCTAAAACACAAGGCCAAATCTACACTGGAGTTGCTTACCAAGATGACATAGAATGTTCCTGAGTGGCTTAGTTACAGTTTTGGCTTGAAAATGGCTGTCTAGCAATGATCAACTTGACAGAACTTGAATAATTTTTTTAAGAATAATGTGCAAATATTGTACAATCCAAAGCTTAGAGACTTACCCAGGAAAGACTCACAGCTGTAATCGCTGCCAAAGGTGATTCTAACATGTATTGACTCAGGGGGTTGAATACTTATCTAATCAATATACACTGAACACAAATATAAACACAACATGCAACAATTTCAAAGACTGTTCATATAAGGAAATCAGTCAATTCAAATAAATAAATTAGGCCCTAATCTATGGATTTCACATGACTGGGAATACAGATATGCATCTGTTGGTCACAGATACCTCACAACAAAAAAAGCAGGGGCGTGGATCAGAAAACCAGTCAGTACCTAGTGTGACCACCATTTGCCTTATGCAGCTCCATTGCATAGAGTTTGATCAGGCTGTTGATTGTGGCCTGTGGAATGTTGTTCCACTCCTCTTCAATGGCTGTGTGAAGTTTCTGGATATTGGCGGGAACTGGAACACGCTGTCGTACACGTCGATCTAGAGTATTCCAAAAATGCTCAATGGGTGACATGTCTGGTCAGTATGCAGGCCATGGAAGAACTGGGACATTTTCAGCTTCCAGGACTTTGTGGTCTGCCATCTGCCCGGTACAGTTGAAACCGGGATTAATCCGTGAAGAGCACACATCTCCAGCGTGCCAGTGGCCATCGAAGGTGAGCATTTGCCCACTGAAGTCTGTTACGACGCCACACTGGTAGTCAGGTCAAGACTCTGGTGAGGATGACGAGCACCCAGATGAGCTTCCCTGAGACGGTTTCTGACTGTTTGTGCAGGAATCCTTCGGTTGTGCAAACCCACAGTTTCATCAGCTGTCCGGGTGGCTGGTCTCAGACGATCCCGCAGGTGAAGAAGCCGGATGTGGAGGTCCTGGGCTGGCGTGGTTACACATGATCTGCGGTTGTGAGGCCGGTTGGACGTACTGCCAAATTTTCTAAAACGACGTTGGAGGCTGCTTATGGTAGATAAATGAACATTAATTTCTCTAGCAACAGGTCTGGTGGACATTCCTGCAGTCAGCATGCCAATTGCACGCTCCCTCAAAACTTGAGATATCTGTGGCATTGTGTTGTGTGACAAAACTGCACATTTTATAATGGCCTTTTATTGTCTCCAGCACAAGTTGCACCTGTGTAATGATCGTGCTGTTTAATCAGCTTCTTGATATGTCACACCTGTCAGGTGGATGGATTATCTTGGCAAAGGAGAAATGTTCACTAACAGGGATGTAAACAAATTTGTGCTCAAAATTTGAGAGAAATAAGCTGTTTGTGCTTATGGAAAATGTCTGGGATCTTTTATTTCAGCTCATGAAACATGCGACCAACACTTTACATGTTGCGTTCATTATGGAGACACCCTTTTTCCATTAAAACATATTAAAACGGGCGAGAACTGTAGAGCTCTTTTAGATAAATTCACCCAGAGGTGGTTTAAAGTAAACTGCATTCTAATGTCGACTTTTCTTATGGATAACCGTATCACGCGAAGGGTTTTACTCATGCTCAGTTTTAGGGTGTGGAGCGCTGCGCGATTGGACATTTGAAATGGAAGTTATGGAACTCCTCGCCCGCTTCTGTTAGGCCATTTTATAACGGTTTGTCAGCTTAATGTCAGTTTCATTGTGGACTTTTTTCCCTGAAATTCAGTGGCGGCTGGTGAAAAATATTCTCGGTGGGGCTGTGCCATACTTTTTTTTTCCTGTAACCATCGCGATATATTTTAACACAAACTGCAGGACAGCAGTGCTCAGTGAAACATTCAGTAATTATTTAATGCCAATATTAAAAAGTTGAGGCATTCTTACACAAAAACATATTACACAAACCCAAGCCTTTCATTTGCATTTAAAGTGAACTTTTTACCATTGGTAGTAAACAGGCAACGCAACAGGCATGCTGTCAGAACAGAGTGGAAAGTGGACAATAACATGAAATTATTATAAAGTTTATAGGAAATCTTACACTGTATAAAAGGATGTATAATATAGAAATGGATATCAAGTGGATGAACTCAAACCTTTGACTGGAAGAATAGCATACAGTATTTTATGATCATACTAAATGTGACTAATTGTTAATGTGCTCCAGAACTGCAACAATTAATTGATACAAAACAACATATATACAGTAATATTAGCAAAGACACTATTAAGACTTTCTAGAGTACCATATATAACTGGATTTTTTATGCTAAGGTCAACTATATACAAAGAAACATGCGGCCAGAGCTGCTCTGTGTGTGTGTGTCTGTCATCTTATTTGTACAGGAATTTTGCCCGTCTGTCCTTCTGAGTGGCAAACCTCTCAATGACCCTTTGATTAAAGTCAGGAATGTCCCTGACAAGTTTCTTCTCCATGGAGAGCATGGCCAGAGCGTTCAGGCGATCCTGTGTCATGCTGTTTCTCAGGAAGGTCTTGATCCTTTTCAGTGTAGAGAAGCACCTTTCTGACTCAGCAGTTGTCATGGGTGTGGTGATGAGGATCTTGAGGAGGCTGGCAGTCTCTGTGAAAGTGCTCTGAAGGTTGTTCTCCATGAAGAACTGGTACAGGGGCACTGCACCACTACAAAGCCTTGAACTCACTGTTCTCATAGATGAGGGACAGTTCGGTTTTGAGCTTGGCCTTGTTCAACATGGGGTACGCCTCCACGGTTGTTTCCAAGCGCTGTATCGGGGAACTTCACACTGTGTTGTGGGAACAACTCTCCGTGCAATAGTGTTGCGCTGATGAGGTGCTGGGTGAAGGAGAACCTCTCTTTGGCATGACTCAGGATGGTATCACATACCTGTAAAAGATACATCATCAGCTTTAATTTGCAATTAAGCTATTTTGATGCAAGTGATCCTGACTGACACATGCCTATGTCCAACTCAAGTATATGATTACCAAGGTGCTGATTGTTCAGGGTTTTGGCTACATACTACCAGGCCTGAAAAAAAGTTATATGGGGAAACACTGACAATTACATCACAACTTACCTCTATAGCCAACCTCTGTTGTTCTCCTGGTCCCAGCATCCTCCGTCGCTTGATGGGCTGTTGCTGCTCGTCAGATGCGCTGTCCCCACACAAAGAGGGAATTGAGGCCCTGGGTCCAAAAAATAAAGTTTAATTTGATAACTTGCAATCAGACTTCTTAGCTCACTGTAATTCCCCCTCAACACACAACCAGTGACTTATATATATATATATATATATATATATATATAGACAGACAGACAGACAGACAGATAGTGTGTATATACACACAAACTATGTCTAGTAACTGCTTTTAACCTGTGATGTACATAATTAACTGATGTTATTACGTTTTAAAGCCTTTTTCTATTACATTTGTGAGAGGGATGCAACATAATTTTGTTATGCTGTGCACTTAGCAATAAAGTTAATCTTCAATAACAACTAGGCCTCTTCTAGAAATTGACCTGGTGGACACCTGAATAATTATTACAAACTGTGTAGTACTTTCCTGCATTATTATCAACGTCTGATTGTGTCTTTTTGGACAAACACTTGTTCTCGTGGTCGAGTAACAACAACTGCGCTCCTTGAGTGACGGGGTGGTACTTGGTGAGAGAGGGAGAGAGACTGACCCAAATTGCGGAGTAAACTAGAAAAACGGACGTTACACATGGCGGAGTGGCATTACCACATTTAACAAACCAAACATTGAAATACCGTTATAGAAGGTAAAGTAAAAACCCAAACTGGTCTGTGCATCAATACCGGTATATAGTAATATATAGGCAACATACCGTAAATCTGTATCAATTATGTATCAGTTTTACATGTGACCCATATCAAATTTGCGCATTCACACTGAAGGAGCACACAAATGCAATGCTCATTTGGCGTGATTGTCGTGGTAACACAGGTGAAAAAAAATCCTGAATGGTATCCTAATGGCAGCCATTTTGGTTAGGGGAGAAATACAAACAACTCTACTGCCATACATTCCAATTAGACTGAAGGCATACAGTTGTGTCCAAATATATTGGCACCCTTGGGCTTTTCTTAAATAATTCCCTATTTCTTCTAAAATCAGTTGAAATTTGAGAGGAAAAAATGGGTCTCCACACCTTTAATTATATTTCTGTAAACTTAAGTTTACAATTGTAATTTAGAAAATATAGACAAATGTCATGGACTAAATTATTGGCACCCTGGAGCTAGTACTTGGTTGCACAGCTTTTGGCCAAGATAGCTGCCAACATATGCTTATTGTAGACATCAATGAGCTTGCTGCACCTTTTCTGCTGGCAATTTGGCCCATTCTTCAGCAGCAAACTGCTGTAATTCTTCAATGTTTGAGGGTTGCACTCCACCAACTTATTTTTTCAGATCTTGCCAAAACTAATGTGGTCCCGTGTAGCTCAGTTGGTAGAGCATGGCGCTTGCAACGCCAGGGTTGTGGGTTCGTTTCCCACGGGGGCCAGTATGAAAAAATGTATGCACTCTTAACTGTAAGTCGCTCTGGATAAGAGCGTCTGCTAAATGACTAAAATGTAATGTAAATGTCTTCTCTTTCCTTTTAAAATACTAAAACAAATATAATTGTGACGGCTCTATGATAATCACTCACTTTGATGACCAGACACATTTAGGCTTTTAAACTGTTGTAAGTGAACTATTCATCTTTCTAACAGCATCTTTATCAGCCAATAGTAAATATAGTTATTTACCCGATTGTTAGCATGCTTTCTGTGAACCTCTGGACAAGTGCTTTAATGAAGACAGGGTCGATGTTCCTCTTCTGCAGCTGGCTGGAAAAGCATGTCCACATTTGGCATGATCTTGTGGAACAGTGCCAGGAAAAAACAGAAAGCCTCGTCTTCGAGCATCCTCACAAAGCCCCCCGCCTCTCTGACAGTCGGGGCATCAAAGTTCCCAGAGTCTCTGATGGTCTGGAAACACGTTAGGAGGTCATCCCTGTACTCGTACACAGTGTTTACAGCGCGACTGTGGAAGTTCCACCGTGTTGTAGAGGCTCTGGGGAGTCTATGCGCAACCACTTCGTCAAGCACGGTGGTTCGCTTGGGAGACCTGGAGAAGAAAGCAGAAAATCCTGCAAGGTCGGAAAAGAAAGTGCCGATCCTGGGGATGCGTGAAGTAGCCTGCTGCATGATGAGGTTCAGCTGATGTGCATAGCAGTGGACGTAGTGCGCATTTTCGTACACATCCACTATTTTACGCTGCACTCCGCCGGTGGCTCCCCTCATCACACTTGCTCCGTCGTAAGCCTGGGCAATAAGTTTGGCCTTTTGTCCATGTGAGAGTATGGTGCTGAGCCTCTCCAGCAGCGCTGTAGCGATGGTGTCGTCGGTTGCGTCTCGATCAAAATGAACTCGAAAAAACGCTCTTGGACGTTACTTTTAGCATCGATGTAGCGTATCACAAGCACCAACTGGCAGTGGTGGAAACGTCAGTCGTCTCGTCAGCTTGAATGGCGATAAAATCAGCACTCTTTACTTCCTCCAGGATGTAATCCTTAAGCACTGACAACATACAGTCCAACAGCTCGTTCTGTATCGTCTTTGACGTGCCCTTAAAAACGGTAGCTGTCTTCAGGTGCTCCTCCAGCACACTGTCGAGGGAGGCAACAAAATCCACTAAGCCCCGGAAAATGCCGGGGTTGTCCGAGGAGTCAGTCTCCTCGTGCCCACGCAAGGCCAACTCAAAAGCCCCACAGAACTTCACACAATCGATAATTTTGGATAGAATGTGCCTGTTTTTATCCACCTCCTCATTGTGTTTCCTCACCGCAATCCTGTGGCCGTCATCCAGCTGCGTAGCAATGTTCACCCCTTCCTAATACAGCTAGCTTTACAGAGTTGTCCATGTGTGCCCTGGTGTTCTCATGTTTCTTTACCTTCTCTGACAGGTGCTTCATATCCCTCACTCCGGTACCTGTCCATGCTGAATCTGACCCCCGTCGTTTTAAAAAGCAAGCACGGAAAGCAAAATAAAGCATTAGCATCAGTGCACCCAGCTAGCCAAGCCTTCCTGGTGTACCAGCTACGGGAGAAGCCGTGCATATACTGCTTCCCTTTCTCGCTAGCCTGCTGTCTGATTGAGAGGTCAGGTTGATCTGGGCCCAGCTCTTTCACCCGAACTTTCTCTGACAAAGTTCTCCTCTCAAACGGATCTTGGAGGAGAGATTTCACCGAAGTTAGGGTTGGGTCTTGGAGGAGTAACGTTATGCGTTCGCCATTGTCGTCTAGTAAAAATGGCGCCACTGGAGCCCGGTCCTTATTTTATCAGGGGCGAGCTTGGGCGATAAAATAATCGCCCTCCTTGGATTCGAATTAAAATCGCTGATTAGCTACATTTTATGTCATACATTCATATCTTAAATTAGCAATTGGCTTAACTGCTACGTAGACCCGCCTCCTCGGGGCACTTTCTGTATCGCCCAGAGCTGACGAGGCGTTTGACAGGCAGAGGAAAGGTTGCGAATATGATTTTCTATCATATCTTACACATATTACTGTGTGCATTCCATATTTCAAACACACAAATATTGACATACTGATGTTTTTATTATTATTATTTTTATTTTATTTTTTTTATTTAAAAAAAAAAAAAAAATTATTTAAGGGGGCGGCGCCCTAGCGCCCTCTATCGGCCAGCCGCCACTGCTGAAATTAGATGATGGCCTATCAGAGGCTATAGGATACCTGCATCTAGCTCAGCAAACTATGGCAAAATTGAATTGCAATTATAAACCCAGATTTTAGTCACTAGCCTATGCCTATTTTAAATAATAAGTAAATCTCGCAAATGGGCCATTTATAACGGTTTGTAGTCTTAACATCTGGAACATAATAACGGCACAATTACCAGGAAATAGCCTAACATTTTTTTTTTTTTTTTTTTTTAAAGTTCGTCAAAGTGTTTCTTGCACAGAGATTTCGAGATCCTCTGTCCATCTTTCATCACTCAAACTCTCCTGTTGGATTTATCTATAGCTATGCACAAACATGATTTATTTAGAGTTATAAACTGGGTGGTTTGAGCCCCTGAATGCTGATTGGTTGAAAGCCATGGTATATCAGACCGTGTACCACAGGAATAACAAAAAATACCTTTTACTGTTTTAATTACATTGGTAACCAGTTTATAATAGCAAAAAGGCACCTCAGGGGTTTGTGGTATATGGCCAATATACCACGGCTAAGGGCTATGTCATAAGAACAGCAACTTAGCCGTGGTATATTGGCCATATACCACACCACCTCTGGCCTTATTGCTTAATCATAGCGGTCAAAACCGGTTAAATTGACATCCATTGATAAAAAATGATCTGGAGAGTTTAATAAGGGCGATTTATCTTTTCTCTTGCGACATATTCTTAAACTCACAATAATTATAATTTAGATGGAAAAACGAATTTTGCTTCTTAGCCTACTTTTGTTAAAAATGACGATATTCTTTCTTAATTTGCTCGATAACGTTATGGATAAAGGATTTATTGGATAAATGTGGCAACTCCCCTTTTGCTGCGAAAAAACATTTTTTGGCTAGTTGTCAGGTCTTGTGGGCGGGTTTTCAGAGGACATTGGGCTAGACATTTTAGCTAGACCTGGCAACCCAGGTTAAACCCCACATAACTTCAAATCAAATCAAATCAAATTGTATTGGTCACATGCGCCGAATACAACAGGTGCAGACATTACAGTGAAATGCTTACTTACAGCCCTTAACCACCAGTGCATTTATTTTTAACAAAAAAAGTAAAAATAAAACAACAACAAAAAAAAGTGTTGAGAAAAAAAGAGCAGAAGTAAAATAAAATAACAGTAGGGAGGCTATGTGCAGAGTCAGGGGGGGTACCGGTGCAGAGTCAATGTGCGGGGGCACCGGCTAGTTGAGGTAGTTGAAGTAATATGTACATGTGGGTAGAGTTAAAGTGACTATGCATAAATAATTAACAGAGTAGCATCAGCGTAAAAAGAATGGGGTGGGGGGGCAGTGCAAATAGTCCGGGCAGCCATGATTAGCTGTTCAGGAGTCTTATGGCTTGGGGGTAGAAGCTGTTGAGAAGTCTTTTGGACCTAGACTTGGCACTCCGGTACCGCTTGCCGTGCGGTAGCAGAGAGAACAGTCTATGAATAGGGTGGCTGGAGTCTTTGACAATTTTGAGGGCCTTCCTCTGACACTTAGAAGCAGTGGTGTGTATTCATGGATGCCAAGGGGAGCTAGGCTTCCCCAAGAAAATTGACAATAAAAAAATAACAACATTAAATCATGTATCATTAATCTCTTTGTGTTTCATAATTGTCCTTCAATTCGCAAGAGGCTGAATGTATCTCACAGGAGAAAACATCAGAGCGTGTGAAACAGCGCCCCTCTGTCTCTCTACCTGTAGGCCATCTATCTGATGCTGTCTGGTCAAAAGGAGTATCACACTGTAGCCGCCCATAGCATTATTTAATTGTTATTTTATTTCACCTTTATTTAACCAGGTAAGCCAGTTGAGAACAAGTTCTCATTTACAACTGCGACCTGGCCAAGATAAAGCAAAGCAGTGCGATTAAAAACAACAACATTAAAGGGAAGCCAGCAAGCATCTGTCCTCCCTTGACTGAGAGAGCTCCACTGTGAATGGTGGCACACCAAAAAAAAAGTGTCAGGTGAAGCCAGCTTGTATTTGGCTTCACTCCTATCAAATCCCATTGAGAGCATACGTCATTGACAGAAAAACTTGAATTGTTGCAGCTCGTTGTGTTGTTGTCCTCTGGTGGCTTATAGCTTGCCAGCTAGCTAAAATTGTCCCTTTCCTAAATTAGCCATGGATGGAGATAGGGATTTGGACTTGTGGTTTTACTTAATTCTATGTACTGGCCAATGATTATAACAGTGATTCTGATCCAACCATTAATTCATACATTGTTGTGCCCCTGGCCTGAGAGGATGGACGTTCAATATGTAGCTAGATGTAGAAGGCTAATGTTAACTAGCTAACGTTGCCCATGAATGGAAGTTAGGGTAGTGATCAAGCATTTTATCCAGGTAGCCTTGGACAACAACAAATAAACGCCATGTACTGTATGAGAGTCATAGACCATTTCATCAACATGAAAGAGAGGAGGATGGCATTGGTGTTTCTCTACAAGTAGGGTGAGTCAACATATTTTCCACTTGCACGAACGCGCCCACACACACACACACACACACACACACACAGAAATCAGTACCATGGACAGCCACATCATATTTAGCTTACGTTGATTGGACTAAATTGTTTTTGGTATCATTTAGTTGTCACTGTATTAGACTAAGCATATGTGATTTGATGATGTTGAAATGTTAAAGTTGAAATGGTGCTGGAATAGTGGAGGCAGCTCCTGTTTTTCTTTGCGACTTGCGGTAACTCTCCGTGGTTCTAAATCAATAGTTGTTTAATGGTCCAAAAAAGTCGGAAACATTAACTTGCTTGTCCATGCTGTAGGTCATGTAACTGTCTGTTACTGCTGTACATGCAATATGATTTGTGGACTTCACTGGACAGAGGTTACTCTCCGTTTTTTTTTGTGATAAAACAAAGTTGTAGTTTAATTTATTCTGTCACTGTGTGGGGGTGTTTACCAGGTGTTAGCTAGATAGCTTTTAGTCTAGCATGTGTCGTGTGAGTTTAACGTTTTTGGGAAGCTATGTTTCACCATAAAAATGCACCTTTATAACAAAGGATTGCCTGCCTCTATCATCTCATTGCAGACTAACGTAAGCCTACTATTCCTAATGTTATGAGAAGTGGATAGTGATAATTTAGGTTATTAGTAAGCGCATAGTGGCATAGGTTTATAGGCAATATCAGAGACGTTTCCTTTGCACGGAAAAATGTGGCCTTTTGATAAACATTTCATGCGATTCTACTACACTTTTATATGACTGGAGACGTTAGCAGAATATTTTTTAATACGCGGGTAGCCTAGTCCTACCCGGTTCAATAGAAATGACCTCGTCTTGAATGCAACCATGTAATCTAGGCCTACCTATAGGGTCCTGGCTAAAAGGGATCGTGCTTTTTTTTTTTTTGCGTTTCTAGCTAACCCATACCCTTTTCATAACCTTAACCTAATTCTCGTAAACCTGCTGCCTAAATTCTGCTAATCTCCTACGAAATGTCAAATAGGACGTTAATTTGACAAAAGCTGTATCCCTTCTAGCCGTGACCATGAAAAGGGGAGACGCATATTGTACAATACGACTTCCATATAGACTGGTGGACATTATTGTCCCAAAACAACTCCAGTGGTTATCACATATTTATATAACCCAATGATAAATTTGTTGAGAACATTATCATAAGATGAGGGGAAAATGTATGGACATTACCTCATAGGACAAAGGCCTCAATGGGATATGACAACCTGCTGTGTTGACTGTTGGTTGTTCAAGCCCAACAATAGATTTAATTTCATCACATTCCCAGTGGGTCAGAAGTTCACACACACTCAATTAGTATTTGGTAGTGTGGGAAATTATTCTCTTATATTTTAGATGTGCCGTTAGCTTAATAAGAAAGCATTAATGATTAAACATAATAGGTTTGTGCTGTACTGATATAAATTGTTTAACATAACAAGCTGTGATTCATGTGAGAAGCTGTTAGGGGAGTAGGGGGAGATAAGACTTGTGTCTCACACAGACACAAACACTGCCTCTTTGTTAGAACGCTCAAGGGCATGTGTACTGCAAAAGTGTTGACTCTCTGGACAAGTTGCAAAACAACTAATGCCTGGCAACAGTGAAGCGCCAAGGGGCTGGGACCAGCCTGTGCGCCAACGATAGGCTGAGTAAGTCTAAACCACGCTCAGTCTCTACTCTGATAGGCCAGCAGGGAGCAGGAACTATCTCTGTCAGAGTATTTAAAGAAGAACTCATAACAATGGACCAGTTCTCGGTCTGCCTCGTGGTATTTCAGTGGACCCGAATATACGAACATCATATTTACCATTGAAGTGTTTTGCATTAATTAAAATAATAGTCTATTATAGAAGACGTGTATTGACCTCTTTTTGTTCCAATACCAGATTTGAATTGGCGCTAACTTATCAATTGGTACCCGGCGTGATCTGGTAAAGGGACTTCGCTGGGTATTGTCCGCCCATTGGACATCTCTGTCATTGGACGGTGTGTTTCACAAAGAGTCCAGACTACTAAAAACAGGTAAGCAGACACCTATTGTTATATAACTAAAGTTCTGCACATTGGCTTTATCCAAATTAATTTTGTGAAACACCTGTCTGATGTAAGTGAACTAAATTATGAAACTATTATGAGTAGATAAGCACCATATTGTGACATGCAAACCTTTGGTGAATGTGATGTTAAACCATGGTACCATAGAGTATTTTTCTACCAGCAAGTTCCGTAACTGCGGGGGTACGGCTAGGTTCGGAGAAAATACTGAAATCTATCGGCAAGGTCTGTAACTGCAAGGGTATGGCTAGGTTCGAAGATACAGGGAATAATTGACTTAAGTAATTGCTATCGGCAAGGTTCGTAACTACGTGGGTACGGCTAGGTTCGAAGAATTACACCGGCAAGGTCCGTAACTTCGAGGGTACGGCTAGGTTCGGGAAATTTTAGATAGTGTTGCGCTATCGGCAAGGTCCGTAACTAGTACGGCTAGGATCGTAGGAGCACTTTAAAGTACACTATCGTGTTGCGCTTCGGCAGGGAGCTGTACTCGGGGGTACCGCCCAGATCGGAGGAGCACTTTAAAGTATAGGGTGTCGTATGCACGAGAGTGCGAATGATCCCAGTGTAATAAAATAGTGTTTGCAGACGAAATAAAAGAGTGAATGCGGAATTAAAAAATTAATTATTAACTAAAATTAATAAACCTGTATACCTTGATAGAAAACTAATTAGGAATTAAAGACGGCTGTGGCTGTCCAAACTGTATAATTTGTGAATAACTATTGGGTTTGTGGTTGTTTAAACCGTATAATTTGTGAATGATAATTGGGAATAGATATACTAAGGTAGAGAAATTAAAATAAAACGTATTAAAAGTGAGAAATAGAAACTTGAACCTAAAATTTTAAAACTTTTAGAATAGAAATAAAAAGAAGGAAGCGTCGTGTACATTAATATGGCAGGACACACAGAGGCGGAACGAGTGCTGAAAGTACTGAAGTCCACCCTTGAAACAAAAGGAGGGAGGGGCTGGAGACAGCGAGAGTGTGGCTTTTGGAGAGTCAGGAAAGACTAGAGAATTTTGCTAGAGAGTGTAAGGACCCGTGTAAATACTGTAACAAAACAGGTCATAACCATCGCGACTGCAGAGCTAAGGGAAAGGGCAATGTCCGGGAAATGACAGTCTATTTTTGTTTCCACG
This sequence comes from Coregonus clupeaformis, assembly GCF_020615455.1. Classification (NCBI taxonomy): domain Eukaryota; kingdom Metazoa; phylum Chordata; class Actinopteri; order Salmoniformes; family Salmonidae; genus Coregonus; species Coregonus clupeaformis. The sequence continues at coordinate 4,639 of NW_025533755.1, read as the reverse complement.
GTATAATGTTTGAAGAAGTAATTTGTGTCGATTAAGAATTGGCTAAAAACACCACGGGCGATTATTTGAGAGGTACCTATAAATTTCTAACGATATATATGTATGAACTTGCACACCCGAACGTAGACGTACGTAATGGGTGAGAAAGTAGAGAATATGAGTTTAAGGTTGTACTGTTGTTTGATCATGTGATAGGGTTTGATGGGTAATCGGACCATGACTGGTGTGGTTATGGAAGTAATGTATAAACAGTGGAGAGCCAATAGGGGGCACCATTGAACTATTATGTTTTGTTGGGCATTTCAATGGCATAAGGTGAAATCTGTGTGTATGAGTGAATTCAACGGCTGGTATGGGTAGTGACCGGATACTACTGAGTATTTGGTTTGTTGATGTTGAATGGACGATTTGTAGCGTGTTTTGGGTTAAATAGAAAGGCTCACTTATTCAACCGAAATAGGTGCGGGGAGAGAGTTTTTGTGTTACTGAATGAGGTGAGAGTTAAACTACTGAGAATAGAGAAGTATTATGGACACTCCGTAATAAATAAACTGAACCAAACAAGGCGTTACTACAGCAATAGAGGATGGTTAATGTTGTTACGTTAGTTTTTAAACCCGATGATAGAGGTAAATGCAAAACGCTGTTTGAGAGTGTGTTTATTTTTGCTACTAGGGGATTTAGTGTTTGAGATGAAAGGGCTGGCTAGTGGGGGAGTGATGACGTGGCTGGTTGTGCGACATGGAAGTGGTTGTTTGGCGACTTTGAAAGCATCGCGGAATGTGTGGGGTGACTGGCAATGTATGTAGAGGGTCCCTGGTTCGAACACAGGTAGGGACAGTGGGTAAAGCTTTCGCATTGGGGCTATAGACCTAGATTACTACGTGGATTGAGAAATGTGAAAGGTTGAATTAGATAGCTTAAGTAGAAGTATTCTAGAAAGGTCTATGAAAATATGTTACAAGGTCCCCGTGCCTTCCCCGTTGTGTAGGAAGGAGCAAGGGGAGGGGTGAGAGATGGTTCAAATGATAGGAATATCATTAAATGTATGCTTATCAACGATAGCAAGTATTTGTTTTATTAATTAGGGCCTAATCAGAGAGAACAGTTAAAGAAATTGAATAGCGAACTGAAATGGCGATAGAGCTGTGAAAATTGAGTTGAGGACAAAGGAGAATAATTTATGGCTCTGGTTAGCGAAAAATAAATAAAAAATAGAGACAGTCAAGCGAGTTGGGTTGAGCTGTGGGATTTCAAGTGGAGGTCTGAATGCTTGACTGGAAGGCAGTGCTTTGATAAATTCTAATTGTTATTACTTTATTCGATGGGTTGCTTGACGCCAGTGGTGTATGCAAATAGTTGGTGAATTCTACAACGATAATGTATTTTCGTTACGGGGACCAGGGGATGCAAGGAGCTTTAGCTATTATGCTGAGGGAATAGCACCAACCTATAGTGGGTTCTAGATTTGTTAAATAAACAAACTTATATTTTAAACTAAAGTAATGCAATAGGCTACAATTATAACATTATCAGAAAAAGGCACAATTTAATGTGAAATAGTTATTACAATTATTATTAATAGTTATTACAGTTATTATCATTGATCCAGTAATGATAGAAGGATAGTAGAGGAAAGGCAAGGGATTAAATCTCATTTAGGGAAAGAAGCAGAGTGTGAAGATATATTAGGGAGAAAATACCATTAACTGAGGGATATAAAACGTTTAGCTGAAAAAGAAAACAGGAATAATTTACCTTCCACCCTAATATAGACATTGCATTACTTTTGATGTAACCGTGATTGTATTGGCTAAAAAATGAAATATGACATTTACAGGGGGGACAGGAACAATGGAAGGGGAGACAGATTTTCCTAGGGGGTTGATCAAATAATTGATAATGGATCATTTGAGATGAGATCACATGTAGCAGATTTAGGGTAATCAATTAAATAATCATTGTATACTCGAGGAATTTTTAGTGGTTTTATGGATTAGTTATGAGAAATTAGATTGATACAAACAATTATTGATGGGTTAGGACTGGGGATATCTGTATCATGTTTTGTGTGTACTACCATCTTTAGATCATAATCAGGAGAAAAAGATTAGCTTATCTCATTGGAATGTGCTGTACTGATATCGACTGTTTAACATAACAAGCTGTGATTCATGTGAGGAGCTGTTAGGGGAGTAGGGGGAGATAAGGCTTGTGTCACACACAGACACAAACACTGCCTCTTTGTTAGAACGCTCAAGGGCATGTGTACTGCAAAAGTGCTGACTCTCTGGACAAGTTGCAAAACAACTAACACCTGGCAACAGGGAAGCGCCAAGGGGCTGGGACCAGCCTGTGCGCCAACGATAGGCTGAGTAAGTCTAAACCACGCTCAGTCTCTACTCTGATAGGCCTGCTTGGAACAGGAACTATCTCTGTCAGAGTATTTAAAGAAGAACTCATAACAATGGACCAGTTCTCTGTCTGCCCTGCGTGGTATTTCAGTGGACCCGTATATACGAACATCATATTTACCATTGAAGTGTTTTGCATTAATTAAAATACTAGTCTATTATAGAAGACGTGTATTGACCTCTTTTTGTTCCAATACCAGATTTGAATTGACGCAACTTATCAGTAGCATTGCCTTTAAATTGTTTAACTTGGGTCAAACGTTTCGGGTAGCCTTCCACAAGCTTCCCACAATAAGTTGGGTGAATTTTGGCCCATTCCTCCTGACAGAGCTGGTGTAACTGAGTCAGGTTTGTAGGCCTCCTTGCTCGCACATGCTTTTTCAGTTCTGCCCACACATTTTCTATAGGATTGAGGTCAGGGCTTTGTGATGGCCACTCCAATACCTTGACTTTGTTGTCCTTAAGCCATTTTGCCACAACTTTGGAAGTATGCTTGGGGTCATTGTCCATTTGGAAGACCCATTTGCGACCAAGCTTTAACTTCCTCACTGATGTCTTGAGATATTGCTTCAATATATCCACATCATTTTCCTTCCTCATGATGCCATCTATTTTGTGAAGTGCACCAGTCCCTCCTGCAGCAAAGCACCCCCACAGCATGATGCTGCCACCCCCGTGCTTCACGGTTGGAGTGGTGTTCTTCGGCTTGCAAATACCCCCTTTTTCCTCCAAACATAACGATGGTCATTATGGGCAAACAGTTCTATTTTTGTTTCTTCAGACCAGAGGGCATTTCTCCAAGAAGTACGATCTATGTCCCCATGTGCAGTTGCAAACCGTAGTCTGGCTTTTTTATGGCGGTTTTGGAGCAGTTGAGCGACCTTTCGGGTTATGTCTCTGGATAAGAGCGTCTGCTAAATTACTAAAATGTAAATGTAATGTCGATATAGGACTCGTTTTACTGTGGATATAGATACTTTTGTACCGGTTTCGTCCAGCATCTTCACTGTTGTCTGGGATTGGTTTGCACTTTTCGCACCAAAGTACGTTCATATCTAGGAGACAGATAGGCGTCTCCTTCCTGAGCGGTATGACGGCTGCGTAGTCCCATGGTGTTTATACTTGCGTACTATTGTTTGTACAGATGAACGTGGCACCTTCAGGCGTTTGGAAATTGCTCCGAAGGATGAACCAGACTTGTGGAGGTCTACCATTTTTTTATGAGGTCTTGGCTGATTTCTTGTGATTTTCCCATGATGTCAAGCAAAGAGGCACTGAGTTTGAAGGTAGGCCTTGAAATACATCCACATGTACACCTCCAATTGACTCAAATTATGTCAATTAGCCTATCAGAAGCTTCTGAAGCCATGACATCATTTCTGGAATTTTCCAAGCTGTTTAAAGGCACAGTCAACTTAGTGTATGTAAACTTCTGACCCACTGGAATTGTGATACAGTGAATTATAGGTGAAATAATCTGTCTGTAAACAATTGTTGAAAAATTACTTGTGTCATGCACAAAGTAGTTGTCCTAACCGACTTGCCAAAACTATCGTTTGTTAACAAGAAATGTGTGGAGTGGTTAAAAAACAAGTTTTAATGACTCTAACCTAAGTGTATGTAGACTTCCGACTTCAACTGTATGTGGACGATTGGAGGACTTTCAACAGACGGAGTTTGGTCTTCCAACATAGCACTTGGTGCGGTTACTAGGTAACCTGCAAGGCCTCTTTTGGAAAAGCAGTTACTACCAATCTTCATACTGTACTGTCTTTGGTAAGAGTTAAGGCAGTGGTTTTTATATCTAACCCAAGATAGACCAGAGCCTGCCATTTCCAATGGCCGCAAATGATTCAGTGGGCAGAATGAGCAAGGAGGTGGGCAGAGCCAAGCACGAGCTAGTGTATTTTTATTAGCATATTTCCGTTAGGGACCGCCTACTCTGTGAAGTGCGCGTTTGCAGTCACTCAATTCGCCCTTGCACTCCTAAACAACGCATTTTTTTTTTTTTACGACTGGCAAAGGGTTAAGTCTACAAAACGCAGCCCACTCTGTTTGTTACAGATTTTAGTTTTGAAAACAGTCAACTGTATGGGGATCAAATGTTTAATCGATGAGAAAATGAGCATAATGTAGGCCAAAATCTATCTCCTCCCACTGCCGGTCACTTGGCTTCCTCTTATCATCATATTAGTAGTGAAGTGAAACGCCAACCGGATTCTTCA